>NW_019214212.1:214193-327571 GCF_002532875.2 Varroa jacobsoni
CCTAAATAGAAATATATCCGGACATGCAAATCGGATTGCATCTAACAATAATTTTAAATCTTATTTAATCGGATTCAAATACCGGCGAACCTTCACCGCGAATGGGCTTATGTCACAGAGCGGAGTGATTTAACTTTATGTCAGCGTTAAATTTACAGAAAAGGTGGAAAAAACATTCAATATTTACATTGTGAAGCGAGTGAAATAGACTACACACAAATGGCAGAATTAACAACAGTATGAAACTGTACACTTCGGGAAGAAAGTCAAGTTTTTGTACTTGTCAAACTTAGGCATAAGTAGCTACTCAAATTGGAGTGGGACATTTATACAGGCGATCAGGACACCTAGATAAGAGATCAGCGTACTTCTTCAATACAGAACACAGTCTCACATCGTTAACTGAATATGGCAATGACCAAATCTGAGACACTTTCTTAAATGGTTCTATGCTTTTAGGCTTTCTCATCTTGTCCGCGTGATAGCCTAGCGGGTAACGTATGTGCCTGCTAATCTCAGGGACACGTTGTGTTCTAGGCTCGAAGCAGGGCGCAAATGGACTTCGTTTCAGACCGGGAGTTAGCCAGGCGTATGAACGCCACCGGACGTAATACTCGAAAAGCAGGGGTTATCCCAGCTTAGCTCAAGGGTGGTTGCTTGATTGATGGGCGGTTAAGCGGGACATTTTCATAATATCACTTCAAGTCGACGCCATGCCATGTCGGAAATAATAGACGCAGCCGAGAAATTATCGGGTGGTCTTTGCATTCGAGACTATCCGAAACAACACTGGTATATATAGGAGGAAGCTATAGTAAGATGAGAATTGCTACAAACATATTTATTTTCTTCGTATCAGTTCTCGAATCTGCTCTTTCTCTGCGATGAGCTGTGTAGCTCTAACCCTTCCCAACGTCGAGTGTAGCTGCTGAAGGCCACCATAATCTGTTGAAGTAGAGAGTAAACAGTAGATGTGAAAGTTGGATAAATTATAATCCGTACTAATGGCCAATGATGCCTGTCAGCTTTGTCAGATTTGCTTGTAGTACTTATACGACCGACGGCTTCACATAAGCAAAACAGCGAACCACAACAAAATCACTGATTAGGGACAATGCCATTGTGAAATTGGCAGCATTTTTCGGTGAACATATTCTTAAGTGTTTTTGGCTTACACCGTAGCTGACTACACACTCCCTGAGCCATAGGACTTATGTCATTGGCAACGTAGATGCCCCCCTAGCGTTTGTTTCTTTTGTTACGAATATCCACCGATAGATATACTACTCGTCCAATATGATATAGAGCAATATTCACTATGATAACCGCCCGGATAGATGGAGTGAGCCATCCTTTAAAACCGCTTTTTATCTTGATTTGGCAAAAGCAATTTAGCTAAATAATTGCGATGCGATAATATCATGTCTCTCGCCTCAAAAACAACAAATAAAAGCTAATGCCCGTAGAAAGAACCGCAGTACTAGTGAATCTTTGCTTTTGGCCCTCCGATGGCATGGCTTCGAGTTGCGTCCTGGCAATAGACATTTACGACCTGCTTAAAACTATTGTTTGCATTAGAGAACAACGTTTTTTTTTGTGTGAGCGGCTAAAAGCGTTAGTTTGTAATAGGTTTCGCGGCTTTTTTCCTTAGCCACCTTCTCTCTTGCTTGTTATTTATTCTTAACATACCAATCGGAAGCGCTCTACCTGTCCTCCTAGCGCCCACGAAGAAATGAGTAAAAACGTTTAGCACAGCACAGCATAGCGCTAGTAAAATCTGAACTATGACTAAAATACGAATGCAACGCTTTGCAATAAGCGATACTTTGTAGCGGGCCGCACTCGAAGCGCCAGCTAGGTCAAAGGTAACTTAAAATAAGCCGCGACAATAACAGCACTATTCGTATCGATCAGGTAGGGAGAAAAATTGATGAAAGGTGTCGTCGTCGGAGCAACGACGCTGTTTGAGATCGTCGTCGCTAGAAAACACTGTGTCTGCTTGGCGGCTTTGTTCGGGGCCGCCGCGGCACAGCGGCACTGAAGAGCACGATCGAGTGCGGCCTCGACGGAGCGCTAGAGGCCGGAACAACGCGAGCCGCTAAGCAGCGTCACGCGGTCCGACATGTAGATCTGGCACAAAATTGTACAATTTTGATAACAATTTAAAAAAGAGAAAGGGAAAAGGGTGAGGGAAAAAGGAGTATTTAGAAAGGGGTGTAGAAAATAAACCCTTTCCTCTTGCTCAATAGTTAGCATTCCATCAGTGTACCTTCCTGTCATGGTCACGACGTATTCAAGACAAAGCTTTAATACGTGTTAATAAAAGGATAGAAATTTAGAGAGTACTCTACACATAATCACTCAATAATAATGTATTCTAGTGAAATCGTCTACGGTAGAGCACGAACGAAGATTCCGGGGCTTTTCATCAATACAAATTATCAAGCATGGCTTACTAGCTGGATATGCCTGAGGAAAAGCTAATTACAATAGAGAAAAAGTCTGGAATATATAATCTATTATAATGACAAAGATTACAGTCACTACGGAAATTACACCGCTGCTAGCAAAAATAGCGGACCAATTTTTTATCGCGAATAAAAAAACCGGTGATAACAGATGAAGGGATGAAATGATGTCATAGTAAATCTAATCGCAGCTGAAGGAGCTAGATAATATATGCAAAAAGCTGCTCTCTATCGCTACACGCCTGAATGATGATAATTTATTTATGTTATTATAGTGCAGTTCTCTCCTGTTGCATTTTCTGGTCGACCTGAAGATCTTTTTGTTTGGTGAAATGTTTTGATGAGGTTTACAATTATCCTCTCTGTTCTCGAGCTCTGCCATACCACGTGTGTCACCATCTGTACTTTCAAGTACGACATGTAGTAAAATTACAATATTTTAAGTTCTCGACCATTATCTGAGTCATTGGATTAGTTTGTATTGGTTAACATAGGGACAAGCACATCGTCATAATTTACACGCTACTGAATCCTACAGCTGCTACGGGCCTTTCAGTTTACCACGGTAAGTGTAAACGACAATTGTTGCTCACTCACCGGCTCAGAATTTGTTTAAGGCCTATTTAAGGTTATTCGTGCAGTCGAACGCACTTAAGGTCTGAGCGAACGGGAACGACACCTTTTCCGGAAGTAGCATTTCCCTATGAGGGCACAAAATTATTCGACCGATAATACCAAATTACAGTAAATAAATGTGTCTATTGTTTATCGATTGGTCGATCCATTTTAAATATAAACCGATCGTATAAACCGCCTAAATTATAAACTGCATATTAAAATACTCACTGAGGTATGAGGGAAAAAGTGAGAGTGCTCAGCTTCACATCAAGGTATTTACTTACGTGTGATCCGAACAAAAAAAAAACCAATACGCAGCGGAAGTTACGATCTGATAGACGCGTTATCAAGCTGTAGTTGTTACAAAAAGGTAAGTGTTTTAGCGCTTTGGTACTGAAGGCAGCCAAAGGCTCGCAGTATAAAAGCAGCGTGGAAAGAGCAGGCAAAACCTAACCTCAAAGAAACGTCTAATATAAACGACAAGCAGAGTGGCACAATGCAGGCATGGGAACCACTCGAACATGAACTTACTGGTAGGCAAAGTAAAGAGCATTACTTGTCATCATCGAAATGCTTCAATCATTTCATCCAGATTCTAGCGTTGATCTACGGTCTCGACCTTGCGCCAGAGCCTGCGCGTTGCTTGCACGTCCCTTCCCAGTGCAGAAACGATCGTACCCTTCGAAGAAGCCTCACGTTGACGATGCGAATTGTGACAGTAGCAAACATTGGATTGAATATAGCTGGTCGAATGGTTTACGATTGGTTCACACTGCCGAACCCGGCAAGCGCAAGTGACCTGTTTCGAATCGTCTACGATATAAATGAGTTAGTTCTTATGGCAGTGTCCGCGCTATCGCTATGGCTAAATGAGGCAAGGGTGAGAAGCATTTTCGAGATGGAACGCGTCCGACACGTATATGGGATTGTTTTCATTACGTGGCTCATTTGTTTCATTTGGTTCGTCCAGAGTGACATTTATCTGTGCGCGCTCTACTCCCATGCGAAATGGGCTGAACAGCCCCTGCTAGATAGTTTAAATGCAGCGGGCCTATGGACCAGGCTGCACGTCAAGCAAATCATCTTTCTAGCGATTATTGTGTATCAACAAGGCCAGATCGTTTTAAAACATCGACTCAAGCTTATCGACTGGGCGTTGGCGCAATCGCTACAAAAGAAGATTGTCTGCGGCAAGAAACAAGCTCGCGACATAACCGCTGCGTTAAATGAGACGTTTGGCACCATTCTAACTCTTCTTTACCTGAACATTTTCGCGCTGTTATATGTTGGTTTTGTCCTAGGTATTCTGGAATCGGACAATGGCTTGAAATCCACCGGAAGGTCCTTTTTTATTGGCGCCCTACTACAGATGGCCATCTTGTATCAAATGGCGTCGGCTGGAAGCGAAATTAACAAGATTTGTAAACGGTCGGCATTTCGTACAGCCACGATCGCAGTTAAGGAGTTGTGGAACTGGGAACAACAGAGCTATCTGAAAAGATATATGGCGTTTGACCAGGAGTTGGACTCGCTAATGATTTTAGATTGTTTTACGCATTCGAGAGCAACCTTGATTTCGTATGTCGGTGTTCTAATAACGTGCCTAGGCGTACTCCTTCAGTTTGACTATCGCCTAATGGGAAGGTTCGACATATACAAAACAACCGTATCGTCGCTTAAGGCTGCTGCTTAATATGCTCGAAAATGCTCGTACAGAACAATTTAAATACATTCAATTGATTTTAAGCATTGCAATGAACAAGTCGGTAAGTTATCTTGTCCAACGCATCTGTGAATTGTATCAGATAGTCCTCGACAATGTTGCCATCAGTTATATTTTCACTGCTGTCTTAGAGAGAATAAACTGGATATAGCAATGAAGTAGCGGACTAATATCTATGCAAGGCGTACACATGTCATAGCTACTAATCTAGTAATTATCTGAATAAGACTTCCAAGGAGATAATTAGGCTTAAATCGCGAATGAGTTGCACGGAGTCAACAAATTTCAATTATTTTTCGCCGTAATTATGTAGCGCTTGACCCTACGGTATGAATGAAGGAACATATAGCTTCCTGTGGCGTGCAACCACTCGTGTCACTGGTTAAAGGAGTACTAGGTCAGCAATAGTGATCATAAGGATGAAACGCAGGGGCAAAAAGGTACACTGCTAAAGTCAACTGCATTGCCCTCAAGACAGATGACAAATTGCAAACATAACATAATATTTCGGACAATATGATGTAAAAGGTAAGTATCTGTCTGAAAATCTGATTTCGAACTCGCTAGTAAATTTCATATCCAGTTGACAAGCCAGTATTCAAGCTCTTTCGTTTGTTCGAAGTTGAGAACTATAACGTATGTCTGCAAAAACTACAATTTAGACTTGTGCGCCCCTGCGTCGAAGAGAATTAGTCTTCACAGCGGTAGAGTCATTAGCCGGCAAGAAATTGCAGACAGCGTCAACAGGCATTCTGTCCATGACGAGAGAACAGGAGGTATTTTGCGAAATGAACCGGTAATTTTCGGGCTAGTTACAAGACCCCTTTTCATGCAGGGCTTTAATAGTAGATACTTCAAGCCGAGATTAAGCTAGACCATACTTAAGACGATGCGAAATATCGATGAAAATAAGTTTGAAGTATGAGTTATTTCTCAAAATGCCACAAACATATGCTTAGCAGAAGCAAAGCTGATTTTTTCGTGCTTCGTTGTGAGAAATAATCGAAGGAAAGAAAGAAAGAAAGAAATCCGCATTATTACACATATACCTAGTACCGTATCAGGTACGGTCCCATATAGATGTTCTACGATCAAAATCTCCAGGTGATTTAAACGTTGTGAGTAAGGGTGGGTCGCATAAAGAAGGACGTTAAAGAGGTAAGCTTATTTTAGCATTTTTTGTTTATTGAACCTTCGTATAGTTTCGAAATTATTATAACTAAGCTTAGGTTGCATTCGGTATTTTCGGACTTCGTGTGTTTACGACGGATGTATGGATGTTGTGCATGAAGGTGTTATCATTGACAGCATTCTCAGATATTATGATGTTGAACGTTACAGATGATGTATTTAGTAACTGGGCCCGTTTTGCTTTCAGCGATCTTCTTTCGAGTGACTGTGTTTGCTTTTAGAAACCTCTGATTTGTTTCGATTTCGAAATACTTCTCTATTGCGTAGCTCTAGCCGACCAGATTGCGAGGTTAGTCGAAGTTTGTCGGAGAGCGGATTCGAGTAAAAACAATGTTGACGAGATCAGGAATGTAGATAATCTCTCGTCCGGAAATTGTTGAGGCCTATTCAGACATGTCTTATGTTATATATAGTTAGGTGTTGTGAGAGAAGGGTAATAGACGTAACAAAATGGTACTCTTACTGTTGGCGTTGGTACATTTTAACTAACGGAAAGAGATCGATCAAATATTGCTACAACTTTACAATCAAATAAGACAGGCATGCCTAAGCATGTGACTATGAGCAAATCAAATCCTATTGTTGTTGTTGTTGTTGTTGTTGCGGGCGATTTAAAATTAATGTTTCCTACATGTGTAAATAGAAACGTTTGGCTTCACTTCGCTGTCATTTATCGGACGTTTTCTTCCCCCTTTTGTGCTACTTTCGTAAGCCTTACGTTTAAATAACTTTGTAACGTAACATATTACGGATTACAGATGGATACTTTTGAAGCATATCTATCATATTTTTTTTTATGAAGCATGTCACATACTAAAAAAGCAAGCGATAACAGTAAAGCGGCGATAAATGCGTTAAGGCACAAGCAATAAAATAGCCAACAAGCGTTACGTTTACAATTAAGTGGTTGTCGTCATCCGCCTTTTCAATTACGTGTTTGGGGGGCCTCTGATGTTGTTAGAGGCCATGACGACTAAATTAAATGAAGATAATCACGTGTTGCCTTAGACCTCGTGGTCGCTCCCAAGCTGTTAGAAAAGTTGAGCTTCTATCAACGCGTTACCTTCTGACCAATACATCAATCAGCAAAGGCCGAACAGTATAGTTCTAATACTGTAATAGATCTGTCACTTGCCATGGTGCTTAGAAGCCACATTGTTAACGGTTAGAAGCAACGGTTAGAAACGGTAACGGTAAGAACGGCTATACAACGATACAGTTGCTTGGCATGCATTGTGCCGTACTGACAAAATAAGGGCGAGATTGAGAAAGTATTTAGCTGAAAATCTAAACGAAAACATCTAAAGAACAAAGTCGTCAAGTATGATATCCACACTACATAAAGCGCTTACCCTAGATCCTTTCAATAGCTTTAATTAAACTTAGGCGCTGTAAATTATGCCCAATAAAACGGCCTGGTTGGCAACGTATACAGCAGAAAATAAACATCGCTAGACCGTACGTTCAATTGTACTGCGACTATAATTACTTTCCTACAAAACGTCGCCTTCGGGTGAGGCATGCCTTTCTTGATAAAATGGTTTGGCGAATAGCACGTTCAGGTTTCGTGCATATGTGTACGGCGGTGTCAAATTTTGCTGTCAAAGCTTGTGCGCGTTCCGTACGCTTTCTTCATAGGCTTTGGCTTTTACATACACCTTTTTCAATAGCGTATGCTTTCCTTTCATAAGTAGGCTTTGCAGGTTGAAATGTTTACTGGCTGAGAAATTGCTAGGTCCAACACGTACAGTAAGAGAAGCAGGGGCAAATCCAGTGTGCTGACCCCTATGTTCTGAGAGGCCTAACGAACATACTATGTGCAGAATAAGCAAACAGAACGAATCTTTTTTTTACTTAGTTCAATTTAGTGTTCAACACACAATATGTTTCTCGAAGAAATGAGCGTATATAGATACGCAACGTCAAAGAGTCAGTGTAATCAACTATATCAAGTAGGTAGCTTTAAGGAAGTACTGTAGATTTTATAAAAAAAATACTCCTTAAACAATGGCTGCTTTAGCTGTAGCGAACTCGTTTGAATAGTGCCTTATATTGAACACATTTAGAGCACTTGATTGTTTTGCCTAAATGAAATAGCTAAACTTATGAATTATAGTTGTTAAATAGATAAAATTAGCAGGTGCCAAAAATACAGAGAGCGAAAGCCGAGCCTACCTGCCATCTAAAGTTAGATATGAGACCTTCGCTACAATTTAGCGTTTGCAGGCCAATAGCATACGCAAGGGCCAGTTTCTGAATGAGTTAATAGTAATTCATATACATATGTGTCACCGTAATCGAGTGCTTTAATGATAGACCTTGTGGCCTGACGGGCAGCTTTTGTTTGCCAATTCGATTTGAAGCGTGCCATTTGGCATCCGTGGCAATAGTTTTTATCAACAAGAAAATAATACATCATTAACGGTAGAATGCACCTTTTTCTGCACCATGTCAAGTTCATGATGTTGCCACGCAATACGAAAACTTAGGTACGACAAGAATATTGCATAATGCGATACAGGCTTGAAACTTCTAAATATCGTAAAGATTGAGCTACAAACGAAGTTTAAGGCCAACAAAACAAGGAAAACAAAAAAAAAGATGATTCTCGATACCGAATGAAGAAACCATACAAAATCGCAGATTATTGAACTGCATATTTTTTGCATTCATGCTCGTATTACGTTGTTAGTTACTCACACAATCCCTACCATCGCGTTGATTTACTATTTGTAACTTTGTTCACTTGTGTCTAACATAGCATATGTATTCCATTAAATTTTCTATTAGATGAAAATTATAGAACTGTAGATTTCTTCAACGCTATCAAGTCCAACTAGTATTTTAAACCTTATGTCTTGGTGGAAAAATGATTCAACCTGAGAATCAGCGACATTTCATTCCAAAGTCAAACCATAACCAAAAATCAAAACTAGGTACTGTCAGTAACTCGAATAGGCTCGTCAACAGGTTTCCAGGCCTATGAACAGTCGCGCATGTACAGAGACAGCCTCAGTCTTTAGTCATTGTCCCACTTAATATTAACTAGTATATTAAAGCCTTTTATTACCACTATTAGTGCGATATGATGCTCTTAGTCTATTTCCTAGATATTTGTTTATATGAAGTCACTTTAATATAGAATTGGTTAGAAATATATTAGAGGTAATAACGCGCCTGCTGACGAGGTCATTTGAACCAGACCATAAGGATGGCCAGTACAGATACATGGATTCGTAATGCACAGCAGTGGGGACCCTCTTTCATCGTGATAAGAGCTTGATGAGCTGATTCGAGGCGTCAGAGTAGATGGGGATGATGATACTTGCACCTCTCATTCCGTTCACGCATTTGATTTTTACAATTGTTTTTTTTTGTTTTTCCCATCCGAAGATATACAGAAAAGCCTTTATAACTGTGTCTACACCGCCGGGCAAAACTAGTATAACGCCGAAACAGTCATTCATCCTTCAAATAATTTCTCTTCGAGTTCAGTCTTTTCTGCGAAGATATCTTCGATTAACTTCTACGAGGCCTGCCCTAATGGGTCATTTCCTGCGACTCCTCGGATAACTACTTCTAGTTTTAGGTTCAGTATGCCATTAAACGGGAGTTTAGGCCGCTAGCAACAGCATGAAACGAACTGGATCAATGCCCAGTTTCTAATCGAGACTATCTTATACGTTCATAGGTTTAGGCAAATACATTATCACTGCACCATCTTGAGGGAACTACTCACACTACTGTTAACATTCGAGGCTAGTTTACACAACTGGTTGACAACTGGTTTTGCCCCGGAATTATATGCAAGGCCCTCCATCTATTTGGTGGTCATGTTTAAGGCAAGTACAGTAAGCTTCGATCTGTCAAACGTTGCCATAAGTTTATAATCAAATTGAAGGAGCACTCCCATACAGGTTACAAGCATGCCGAGATAAGAGACTAGAGTGGCTTTCGAATGGACGAAGCAATCAAAGATTGTCAACGCATCCTGTTGATCGTCATAGGCCAGTGTCCTCCGTAAAAAGATTTGCTCTTTTGAACTAATCATTGACAGTTCAAAACAGGCTGACCTGTACGCTGTGCGACGGCAAAGCTTAATGACATCGCTTCCAACACAGGCCATATAATATAGGCCACAAGCTAAGAACAGGAGATTTATATGTCGCATCACACGGAGGCACACTGGCACCTTCTTAAACGGAGCAACTTCATCAACAAAGACAATATATAGTCTCGAAAAGACTTGCAGGTACAGCAGGGCCAAAAATGTACCGAACGTAGCATTTAGACTCGAAGTTATCCCCCGAATATCTGCCTTAACTTTGGACAGTTGTACTGTTCGTATAGTGCTCGTGAACATCAAATCAGCTTGTCGGAGTCGACACCTGAGTATGACCTGACCTTGCATATATATGATGATAGCCAGACATTCCACTTGGCGCACGTGTACGGAGCTCCATAAACCGAGGATGTATGTAGATGTTAGCGCGACGTGATACAAGTTAACTCTCTTGGTAGTAAGGATAGCATGAATAAGGTTGTATAAGATTGAGGTCAGCCAGTTATAAAACCATGCTGCAAAGATTGTTCCGTGAAAGGGGTGCAGATGTTCCGTCCGAAACAAGTGTCTAAGGGCTTCTTGATGCTGCCACAGGGATCTGGCCGTTTGCGCTATTAACAGGAGATCGCAGAAGTAATAGGCCATAGTAAAGATGTCGGTTGCGCTTAGTTGCTTTGTTACCGAGACCCTAAGCGAGATATATAAGCCGGTTTGAATCACGTGAAAGATGAGATTCATCGCGAAAAATAGTCTGAACGGAATGCATAGCCATTTTCGGGCAATACCATGTTTTTCAGAGGAACAACCGCACAGCAGGCTACCAAAATCGAGTCCACAGATAAGGGAGAGCACTGCTATAAATGAAAAGCAACACTTGCTTAGCCAGGATCGATTGACACACCTGATTTTACGTTCAGACGTGAGTGACATTTTTGTAAGCTGATCAAAATGTCACCATGTATTACACAGATCTTCACACGCTGAGTGAGTACAGTCTTCTCTAACGTTAGGACCTTGTGACAAAATCTGTGCTGCCTTATAGACTGCTGACTCTTTTAGTTCAGTTGGTTTAAACACAAACTTTTTCAAAACATAATTCAATCTTTTTGTTACATTTATACATTAATACAAACAACTACTGCTCTAGTGAAACGATTGCGATCGATTAATCAATATAAAATACAAAGGATGCATTGTGTAAATAGCTTTAAAGCATGCCATTACTTTCAATAGACCACGCTACTGTGAAGAAGCCGTTCTATACATGCTTTCGACGCAATTGTTAGTCCAAATATTTTTACACAGGTTGTAGACTAAGCAATGATAATCTTAATGCACAAAGCAATAAGGTAAAAAATATAGAAGATGGTAACATTTTTTATTCGAATTGCAGTGTTACGTCCTTTAACGTTGTTGTTTAGATTGTTGCATTCATCATTTTTTATGATGTTTTGCTATTGTATGTCAATATTCATTGATTGTATTATGTCAGTTTTAAGTTTAAGTTTAAGTAAGTTTAAAAAGTTCTATGAGTAAAAATAATTTTTTGATACATTTTTGACATCACTAATGGTTAACTTAAGAATTTACGTTCGTCTTTCATTAAGGTAATGTAAAATTATGACCATATCAAACGCGCCTATTTTATTTTTATGCGAATTTACTCGATACTGTCGTCAAAGAAGCATCAATGATTATTACCATACAAGTTCCTACTATGGAGTCACTTGAACTAAAGGGGACGTCTTGCTGTAGGTCATGGGCCAATGCCTTCGGAAAGAACCCTGTTTGTTACAACTGAGTAATAGGAACGCAAACGAGGCTGTCCTGTTGTAGGCTATTCTACAACAGAGCTTGATAATGTTGCCCCATTGTACGAATAAGGAATATAACACAAACGAAACATAGCAGACACAGCAAGTCTAACATTATTCCAATATTTGCATTTGCAATAATAAATGAAATTTATAGTACTGAAAAGATTTTTTGATATGGCAGCAATATTAGCATAGGAAACACGATATTCAGGCTTGATATCATCCTTCAAATATTATTTTTATCGTTAGTCAGGTGCTTTTAATTCCAGTTAACACCGATCCAATCTGCCGAAGCCGTCATTAAAGCACAGTAGCACCTTGCATGTAAATAGGGGATAGATACTGCAGTTGTTTGATTTGGATTAAGTAATACTAAGCAACCAGATAATCATTGGATAGCACTTACTTATTAATCAGTACCGTGTAGAAATGCACAAAAAGCACGATCGTAGGGGATACTAAGAAGACGAATTTATCACAGTAATTAAAATGGCTTACATGAAACAAACGAATTGTGTCTAGGCCTATACCGATCTCGCGGTATGTTGTATGTTATTGACGTAATATGCAAACACAAAAATATCGATAGCGCATGGAACTCGTTATTACAGATTTGCTCAGCGATGCAGTATAGGCCAGACAAGATAGAGTAGGCAATTTTCCCTAGTAACCACCAACCAGCTCAGAAATCCGCATCGAGTGATCAAGAAGCTTATACATTTGCTTGCTCACTAATCACTAGACAATTAGATCTAAAGAGGATAATTCGGATTTGAACTACCTCGACGAGCTACCGTGAACAGCCTATCCTTTAGGTCGCATAGCAACCATCGTATAATGCTATATTTCATTAGCAACAAGATTTAGTAACAGATCAATCTCAGTTAACGAAATCAATACGCCAGTCTAAACGCTCGAAACAATATCAATCGCCTAATTCACAAGTATTCGTGTTTCTATAAAATACATAATTAGGGGAAATAATTCTATCATAGATATAATTTTTACAAGGATTATAATTTAAATCGACAAGAATGAAGCAACAAGGAAGGGTAATGGTTAAAGAGGGTTTTCAAAGATTTTTAACCAGTGCCGGCTCAAGCCATTATAATACTGTTTAATATACAACTATATTTAAAAAGCCCAGCGTATTATGAGATAACTAAATTCCTTACACAGAAAAAACTAACTTGCCGTTGTTCTCATAGGCCCTAAGTACTGCGCGTACTACAAACACTGAGCTGTGTCTCACTTGTGACCCAACCTAAACAGTAGACAAAACAGATGATTAAAACGTATCCAATTTATTTGCCCCCATATTGCCATTGAGTAGGTTTTTTGCACTTCACAATTTCGCCGTTACGGTGCGTCGTCTCGTATATTTCTTTCTACGCAAATAAAACAATCCTATTTGGTATTTTTCAATTTCCTACTAATCGCGTTTGACTCGGCAAAGCTATCAGGTAAGTCGTGATTAAGGGTCTCCGGAATGAAGTTCAATGTGGCTGTAGCGCCTAAAGAAAAAGCTGTGAGAATTAAATGTGGGGCAGATGCTCGCCAGTTTGCGAGGTCACGCATAAACGGTGCAATCATACCTCCGATCCGGCCGCAGCAAAAGCAGCATGCAAAACCAAAAACCCTCGCTGGTGTAGGCAATAGTTCGAACGTGTAAATCCACTTGATGGCCGTTGACATGACGAGAAGAAAGCGACACGTCATGTTTAACCCTAATCGAATAAAGACCATGTCCGTAGGAGTGAACGCTAAAATGAATGAGGCAATTCCTGCCAGTAGCAGAGTAATTGCTAGAGACGTCCTTCGATGGCTATAGCGAATGAGAAAGATACTTAAAATGCCTCCAGGTATTTCAGCTGCGGCAGATAAAGCGAAGCTCATGAAGCGGCCGCCCCCCAGCTTCGTTGATAAAAAAGCATTGGCAAAATAAAATGTATTTTCGAAAAACCAGTAAATAAGAAGCATCAACAAGTTATTGCGGAGTCGACGATGTGACCATATGTCGCTAAGTGTGAGGTTTTTAGAAGCGGCGTCAGCTTGCGCCTTTGCTATCAATGCAGGGGTTAACTCTTCCAAGTCTGGGCACTCGCGACCATTTTGACGAAATATCCTGGTTAGAGCAGTCTTAGCCTCTGATAAGCGCCCTTTTGCTAGTAACCATCGAGGGGACTCCTGAATAAATATGAGGCACGGTAGCATAAGAATAGTTGAAAGTCCTACTGAAATCTGTACCCAGCGCCAGTTATTGAGAGCCATTGCAAGAAGAGGAAGAAGTATCATGGGTAGTGTGAATCCGAGCGAGAAACCGATATTTAAAAGGTTCCGGTCACGGGGAAGGCAGATCTCGGTGTAAAGTGTCGCGGTCGTTGTCTGGAGACCCGATACGGCCATAGCTTGTAGAAAACGAAAACCATTGAAAACATGAACTGATGTACTCCAGGCAGCTACCGTACCAAATATAAACACAGACGCCGTTGAAACCAACAACATAAATCGTCTTCCGTACCAATCTGAAAGTTGACCTATAAATAAAGCTCCAATAAATTGTCCTACAAACGAAACACTCTGCATTGCCGAGCGCATCCAGTCGCGCTTACATACAAGGTCCCACTCCACCACACTGCTGCTTGGCGCAGACATGTTATATTCCCATCTATCACACTCCTCGGTAATATTTGGCCATATTGTATTCTCTACTATAACGTAACGTTGGCAGCGGCTTAGCTTTCCATTTATACGTGGTATACCATTTTCTTTCCAAAATTGAAGGTTGTTTTCCACCTCGCCCTCCTGCAATACAGTTGGCGGAGAACACCAGTGGTCCACGTCTCCAGCTAAGAAATCGATGCTAGTAAGCGTCCACGATGTCGGGAAAGCTCGAAGAACCGTCAATAACATAACAACGAACTGATACCTTCCGAACGAGCCCACAACGGTGGACACATCTAGCATAATTTCCGCCATGTTGCGCTAAAATTATTTAAGGCGTCCAGGAAAAAAAGGTGTGTTTGTTTCACTGACGAATGTTTCAATCCGCAATTAATCTTCACTAACGAATTAAATTTTAAATAAAAGGTTTCCTACACCAACGTCTCCTTATCGAAGCACGAGAACGACTGGCGCATCCCGCGACTAACCTGTGGCATTGTTGTCACAAGTAATACAGTAATGTAACCGCCTCAGATGCCTCTATCTATAAGCGAGGACGAATGTTGCCCTTTCAACGAGAGTCGTCACGCAGTCTTGAGCACTTTCTTCCATAGGTACGGTCCATCCTCGAGTCGATTTTCCATTGAGTCCGATAAACGCCGCCGATATTGCGGAAGCAAACAATTAAGGTATATACAAGGCGATCCTTAAGGATTTTAACCTTATTACTCAAGGATAGTGTGCCGCCTTCTCAGACATCACTTCGGTTTACTGAGCTTGCTGTATGACACTTTTAATACGTCACCTTACTTCATATGCTTATCTTAATAGAATAAATAAAGTAAACATGAGACGTTATAAAATGTGCGACTGGTGTTTGATTTTCAAAGCGTGTAAGCTTAAATTTATTGAGTGTAGATATTAATTTAATTATATTACGTTTACGATACTTCCGCAGATATACAACTCTTAAGTCTAGCAGAGTCTATGTATTTACAAGCGAGTCCGTCGGGCTTTCGAACTTCGCACCGCTAGCAAACGAAATATGACTGGTAAATCTTTCTTCTATAAACTTGTGAATGAAAACCGATTGAATTTGCCTTAGGAAGTCAGTGCGAAAGTAAAAGCAAGCTTCTTATCTCGTAGATCAACCCTAAGTGTCAAGTTTTTGATCTTCAATACCCACAGCGCCGTTGAAGTTCAGCAGAAACAAGCGAAGGCATTAGGCAAGAAGGTCTTAAGCAAGAGTACTGTGTGGTGTATTTTACGTGCAATTTGCAGAACCTTAATCAACAAAAAATCCGCCTGGAGCATATTTTTGTTATAGGCTAGCTATGGTTCAATTTCTAACGCCAACTGCAGAAAGATCGGGCAAGAGAACGGTGCCGGCCGGGACAGAGGTCAAGTTCAATGGTAACGTTGAAGAGGTTCGGACGTAAGGTACACATCATAGACATCTGCTATTTCGCCGAAAATTAAACAACGGATAAAGCTCGCTATATGAAATTCCTCAGGAAACTCATGAACCTCATTAACACGGCAGTCGAAAGCACGCAGCCCGCTTACTTGATGACAAGGTCAGGCTATACCACCATGCATCAATTACTACCTATATTGACCACAATAGCACTCAAGCTTGGCTAATTCTCCCGATCTAAGTCCGTATGAATACGAAGCTTTCCATCTTTAAAAAGACAACTCGTGTGCAAGCATATCCGACTGTCGATGAACTCTGAAAAGCCATAGAGAAATTACTTATAGATAAGTATAAAGCTGTTTAGAAGCCGCCAAAGCGCTAAAAAAAGTATGTAAAAATGAAAGAGCACTTTTAATACGTTCAAAAACTATCATTCTGGCTCCACAAATGAAAGTGATTTAATTCCAAAGCAATTTTTTTTATCTCGCTAAAGGTCACGTATTTTTCATGGTGAAAAAACAAACTAGGCTAACGTACGCCACTAGACCGCTTATTTTCAATATAAATGTGCTTCACGTACGCAAATTTTCTGGATACTGTAAAAGGAATTTTACTATACTGTGACTAATTATTAGTAAAGGTGTTTACCAAATCAATAATGTTGTAAGGGATGATCGATATTACTAATGTATGTCATATTTTAGTGATATCGATCAAGAAGATATGAAAGCTCATCCCTTCTAAATAGCTTTGTCAAATATAGCATTGTTCTCACAGTTCTGTGATTCGTCTTTTATAACCCCACTAGCTACGATGTTATATAAAGCCGTTCATTTTATCCCAGTAAAAAGCATAAGCCCTTCATGGAAGAAAAAATTAATCAGGCTATTGGACGTGATCGAATTGTTAATTTATGAGATAAATGCACCTACACTCCACGTAGACAAATAACACGCCACGGAACACCCCATGTATTGTTAATCGATTACATTAACACATCAAAAAACCTAACTTACATTTACTAACATGACCTACCAACAAGCCCGATCTACGATGATACCAACTGTTTGTTATTGATACATGGCAAATAAATACCATCTGCAAGACTGTTTATCGTTTTTCAGGTGCCTCATCGACGTTCCTGTTTCAAAAAACATTAACTTTAATTAATATCGTTAACAATGTCAATGATGATACAATTACTCATGGTAATGGTGATGATATAACACCGTTAAAAGAGGAAGTACAACAAAAACAAGGCTATTACTTTTATCAACTGCACGCTTCATTCGAAAGCCCGTGTCTATAAAACACGAAGTCTATGTGTCATATGGTCTACTATCCTTTTTTTTTTTTATAAATCAATTCAAATATTTAATAACTAGGCATCTACCTGACCATTAAATTAAAAAAACGAAACGACGTTTATATGCATTTTCCAGCGTGGGCTAATATGTAGTGTACAGCTGAATGAAATACGTGTGATGTCATTTTATATAGAAGTAATACAGCAAGCCACACGAAAACCGACTATGTTATAGCCATATATTCCTCAAGTTCTATTTATGCGACGAGACAGAAATGTACATTCTATAACTTCGCTCATCAATTCAGTAACTTTACTGGATTTGCTCAATTTTCAAGCTTCAGTCATTTATCTGCAAATTGCCGGCATGTGTTACACAAGTGATACTGCATAAATTCGAATATGGCATTCTTTCGCATAGGTCAATGTCAATACTGTGGAAATGAATAGTGGTGATGACTACGAATTTCGTGATCCGATGGCTGATGGTATGGAACGCTTAAATATTGAGAAAGGTATGTTTATTGTATTGTTTGTTATTTGTCTACGGTCAATACCCATAGCACTTTGTAGTGTTTATTCTTCAGAACTTCATATTTGTTCCTGAACCTCTGTCTAGAGTGCTTTAACACTTCCAGCAAACTAGACCAAAAGCTTTTGTTGTTCATATCGTATGATGCACCTATTCTCTTATTCGCCACGGCCTTTTCTAGTTTTACGATCGCTTGTGGAAGGCTCAGCAAGACAGAAACATAAGTTTATATTAACCGAAAATGAGGACTTTTGGCCTGGCACCAGGGGCTTTGTACGGAGAAAAGTTTTACTTGTATTAACAAACTTCGTTATTTCTGCCACTTCTTAAGGTATGCCTATGCAAATATTTAGAAAAGACGTTAGCGAATAGATGTTTTCAATGAAAAATAATTGAGCATTCTCGGATTTTACGAAAATTACAACATCAGGTTAAGCATTTTCCGGTCTCTAATCTATTTTAGCGGCGTTTCTTTACGCCGCGATCTGTTACAGAAGTATCGAAATGTATTAAAATTTCACTATCATGTTTAAACAAAATGTACATAATTTTATCAGATAACTTTTTTCATAACTACCATACGCAATGTATAACAAAATTAATACGCACAATGCACAACTTATTTATTTTCTATTCGCCTCATATCGTACACGGACTCCAATCTTGATGTTCCTGATCATAATAATAGCATACTTTTGTTGAACCTGCTCATGTTTTACCTGACGTAAAAACAAAATAGTCAGCCAGTTATATATCTGATATAGATATATTATTATTGATGACAACTCGTTGACTTAAGCTGAGTTCACTTTGAGCCTTTGCTGATTCTGTACCTACCTACTGCGTATGATAATGCAACCGCATCGACATAAATCTATATATACAAACAACCTCTTAATCTACACGATGGCTTGTCTGATTGTGAGCTGTCTTGTGAACAACCTTCATTCAATGAAGTAGCCAGGTGTTAGCTTTCAAGCTTCAGACGAAGCAGTTCGTTGAAATCCTAGCTCCACGACGCTCCTCCCACTGAAAATCGCGCGGATAACTCGAGCCAGAGTTCGGATTATATAACACAACTAGTTATCATAATTAGAATAACCCTAATTTATTTTATGTGAGTTGCATCAATCCTTCAGCTTCAGCAGTCTTCTTCTTCGCTGCAGTAGCTTCAAGTGCCATTTGGTACAAAGGATTTTCTTCGACAGGGACGCCACATGTCTTCGAATGCTGTTTCGAATCAAGATGCATAAGCATCTCAGTTAGTCGAGCGACTCCAGGGAATGATTTCGAACAGCCCCGACACGACATCAGAATTGGTGCGAGCAGCGCCTATAGGAACAAAATTGCAGACATCTATTATACGTTTAAAGTAATAGAAAATCTACTTTTTAGTATAATTCGCAATTATTGTTACGACATGCAAATGAGCGGATCCTCATAGCATGAAATCTGTTGACGGATCTCGGCAAAGTTCTCCTCATACTTTCTGGGAATACTCTCGGCCTCCGCACGTTGCTTTGGGGTAACAACAAAAAAGATTGACTAATTCTTAAGTCAATGCTTACAAAGTAGCCACCCAACTTTGGTAGTAGAGATTTTTATAATATATATATATATATATATATATATATATATATATATATAGCCTTAAGTAGATATACATCTACTTAAGGCTAATGTCTTGTACACAAAGTTGATTTCCGATTAACTGGTTCCTTAGGAAAAACCTTTTATAAACTACTAACGCTTAGTCCAGGAATACAATCTGTCGTATTTCAATCAAGATCCTCGTAATAATGCTTGCTGGCTTACAAAATATCTAATAATAGTAATGAAAACGTAAAAAAGTCACAAAATAAACCTAGCATTGCAGTTTATTGTATATGACAGTATTTTACCTTGGTATAATCCTTATCAGTAACTTCGATGAGTCTTTTTAATGCAAGATTACTCCCGGGAATCATGCGGACTTGACAGGCAGGCCGATCTTTTCCTTCATCGGGGCAGTACACTGTTCGATTGGCCTCATCGACAATTGGTCGTTGACGCTCTTTCACCGGTAAAAGGGCGCCTACAGTTTCACTCATGCTTCTGCCATAGGAAGTCGCAGTGATTACAGTAAAATTACCATTGCTAGTCTCCGTGAAATCCGACGTCGATTTTGTCTCATATTCGGCCTAACACTGTGCGTAATTTACATAGCACGCAGTTCATTGTAAAGACATTTTTTCGTCTAACTAATATACCAGCAGATCATTTTCACATTGAAATTCGGGCTGGCCGTAACCGGAGAAATACAAAAGTAAAATCGTCCATGTATGCGTTACCGGCACTTCTTTTTCCCTAACTCTTGAGCACATTTAAAATGTTTTACATTAGTGCATGATATACGAAAACATTAAAAAGTATTTCACGCATTTAAGTAGGACATACCTGAACAATGTTCGAGAATTAACCAAGAAATAGGTTTAAGCTGGGCTGTTTTTTACAACGCTTGGAATAGACCAATATCCAACGAGAGCTAAGCAGAGTGGGCATTTAATGCAGCTTCGCGGTCTTGCCATCATTTCACACAACACCGATGGCCGCAGATGAGGAAATGAGCGCGAAAATTTAAAACGTTCCAATTCGCGCATGCGGTTAAAGATTGACATTAGTCAGAATGCAAGAAGTCAGATTGCGATGAATGTTTGTAAACTAATTTTTATTTATTAGCCTATGTAACAGTTGTGTAGTGGATCCTATGACGGACTGCTTAGACAATAAAGCAGGTTAAACGTTCGTTTATCCAGCCGTGTCAGTTTGACAACCGGTTGCAAGCCACCAGCTGTATTGAGGCGCAAGTTCAGCTGAAGGAGCTGGCTTCGTTTGCATCGACTAAGTGAGCGTGTCTAGTTAGCAGTGTATGTGAAACTATTAGCTAGTGTTTTATCGCTGTAGTGCGGCAATTCTAAACTAACCCGATGGCCCGCCGAGGATGTAAGTGTGGCTATTTTTTAACTGCAAATTTCAGTACCTACATGTCGTCCAGTTACGGGACTAATACTGTATAGTTGCGTTGCGCCATGTTTACAACAAAACTTAGCGGCACTCGGTATGCGCCTACGCCGTAGGACTCGTTTTTATTCGACGTTAATATTAGATCGTTTTTCATTAATCCCGCGGTTACTTGTCTCTACTGGTATGCGTTTTAGCGAATCGCGGAAGAGGTGGGGGACGAGGCACGAAAGTGCTCACTTTTCCGGCTTTTCCTTCCGGCGGAATCATACAACCATTTGCTGAGCAATCAGATAATCGGTAAGTTTGCTCATTTAATAATACAATATTAAATCTAAATTAGCTGTTGTGATTTTCTTATATATTGATAATATTTTGACTCGGTTTAATGGACTCGGACTAAATAACAGGATAGGTAGCGTGTTGTTGACAGTTAGCAGAGATTTGGATCTGCTAGGATCATTCCTAGTTGAATTTAACGATTACATGCTCGGGTTCGCTTATAAAAATGTAATGTTGTACCAAATTCAATAGATACAATGGCTTATGGTTCAAATTGGGTAAAATTCTATTGTGAAGTTTGGGAATGCACTCGTAAGTAAGCACATTAAATTTTTTTATCAGCCCAACATAATTAAGAAATTATTTTACAAATGCGTCTTGATTGGAATATTTCAATATAGCTTATTTGAAATTCGTAAAACTTAGACTGAGCTATTATTTTCTGTGTGTTAATCAGTTAGATTAATTAATTAATCTCTTGTTTTCAAGTCAGTTCTCATACAATGAGTCAATGGTCAGTTAATTATGTAATTATATACATAAATTAACTTGATTACCATAGGAGAGACCTTAGCCAGTCAAATTAGTTCGTAATAGCATAACAGATTTGCTTGATGTGCATTACAACACATCTCAAGGAAATTACTTTTGTGTGTTACAAACTTGTCAGTCTTTTGCCATAATACGTTAGTCAAATGCGCCTCTTCAACAGTTAAAACAGCTGAGAATGTTCAGACTTACCTAGGGTTGTTTCAATTTAACAGTCGCTTAAAATGAAACATGTTTCAAACGACATTTTTCAAATGGAATTTAACAGTAATAATAATTTAACACTATTTAAGTAATAAAGATTGCATATTTTAAACAAATGTATTAAACAAGTTATCAAAGCATAAGCGGCTGTCTGGTCTCTTCACTTGTTTTATTGGTAGTTCATCGTATATATAAAGTCTTGCTAGAACTTAATGGGTAATGTTCAAGTAGTTTACATCTGATCCCCATATCTGTTGCCGCCTACATACACAACAAACCATATTCATCACCAGTCGGGCTAGACGAGCTGAGTCCGATAGCTCCTCGTTGGCATCAAGGAAGGCTGTAACTGCCCAAAGCGACGCCCTCGGTGAGGCTGCACCAAGTGCAGAAAGGGCGCTTCGACAACTCGGCAAATCCGTCTTCTCTTCCTCAACAACAACAACAACAACAACAACAGCGGCAGCTAAAACAGAAGCTACTTCGCCACAATTATCGCGAAAACAAGCATCTATTGTTAATACGCGATTGCGCAAACGAAAACAGGGGACTCAGGTTAACCATCATCACAAGAAGCCACAGCTATCTATGAGTACCGCCTTGCCAGAAACCAATGGTAAACCTTTTTATGAACAGCGAATGGCCATTGCCCCAGCTAAGTGCTTACTATCGGAAGAAGGATTTCGCCGCCTTAGCGGGATGTTAGCCGACCGTTATGTAGAACGTGGGGCAGACGGTACCTACTGTGTTCATCCCGATCAAAAGCTTTTCGACGCGCAGATCGCAGCTGCTAAAGGCGTCAATGAGTTAAGTGATGACCAGATTCGTTATCTATTTTATCGCATTGAGGATGAACTGCGCGATCTCGCTGCCCACGGTCGAAGTAAGCGTCATCGTTTGTTTATGGCAGATCGAAACGATATCCTGAATTTTGCTATGCCTTTTAACGAATATACTGACAGACAACGGACATTGATTCGTAACCTCTGCCAGGATCACTTACGTATTAAGAGCGGTTTCAATGACTTCTACGTAATGCAAGTCCTCATTCCAGAAGCCTGCATTAGAATACATATGGAGGTCCACGGTACGACGTTCGAAGAGAGTGATGGCTTCCTTGATCCTGGACTGGTAAACCTCAAAGAAGCGATTGAGAGCCTGGACGCAACTTCTCGTGAAGGTACTCAAGCAAAAATCACTCTTACATCGATCCTGGGTAGTAATGAGAACGAAAGAACAATTATGGGAACAGTCAAGTAATAGTGATATATCAAGTGCTGTAAATATCTAGGTAATACAACGCACTCCTTCAACAGGAAGGGTCGTTTTAGATCAATTCCACTACACCCTGTGCAATAATCTAGCATTAGCATTTATGTATGTACAGCTGTGTATATGATTTCCTGATTTTATCCTTTGTAATGTGTACTACGTAACATGTATGGGAAAGGACTTTGAACTTCAGAGTTCTAATTGTGTTATATGAAAAGTACAAAAAATAACATTTTAGGACGAAATAAATCGTCGCATTGCTCTGCGGCATATGTCATATTAAAAGTGAGATTTGGGCTCTTAATCTTTGTATTAAACTACTCGAAAAATTATCAGAACAAAGAACTTTAACGATGCTATAAAGAAAAAATCCTAATAATTTGCACTCTTATGGAGCACAATGTTTTTGATTAGTTAAAATTAAAAACCTTATTATGGTAATCTTATAGATCGTTTCCTTTTTGGAAGGCACTTTGACAAGCGGGTAAATTACAGATTTCTGAATAAAATTATTGCAACTAGGATAAAATTGTTGAGTTGCTATTGTCTGCACAGTACAACTGCAAGAATTAACTGAGTCTGTCACATCTCAGATAATTTGAATTCTTGTATCATTGAACTGCTTGACTACATGGGTTCTATACAAATATTGTGCCAAATAATAACTATTCCATCTTATAGATGAAGCGCGGCTTGATTTGAAAGTACGAGAAAAAATCCGCGGAATTGCTATATTTGCTGATGTGATTAGTGTACTTCTGATTTTGATACATAGTTTCGGTGCAGTTACTGTAACGGACACTTTTTTACAAACCACTAGCGAACCTGTGCTGGTTGTGTCATGATCATAAAAAATGAAACTTGACGAATGTCATGTGATTGTATATCATATTCACCGCATTTGTAACATTCAGTTGTAACAGAAAAAAGAGGACGTCTTATACAATCGTGTGCACTGTCAAAAGAGGGTTTGTCAATAAATGTATGACCTTAATAAAAAAAGTGAGTTTTCTTATTCGCTAGCTACCCTCAGATGTTTAAATAAACTAATAATTTACCATTTCAGATAGATTTAATCGTTTCATAATGAATTGTGTGGCTTACAGATGAAGAATGTGACTTACTTTTGAACAGTATATATAGAACAACGGTTGTTTATACTCGACATACTAGTAGGCTCGAAACTAATGACTTGCTACAAATGTTAAGGCAAATGGTTATACAAGCAAATCTATTAGATAAACCTTAATAATCATGGATAAATAAAAAATGCGGTAGTGCCAACATTTCTTAAGCTGTTTTTTACTCAACGTGAATGTGTGATGTTCGCCATTGGAGAGAACTCAGTGAATGTGTTTTAAAATATTGACGGATGAGGCGAGACTCGAAAACCAAAATCTAGACATATCGTTGCAACAAAAAGCTGATTTATTATAATTGGTTTCGATGAAGTCATTCGCTTCTAGAGAAAAGGCACAGTAGCGGATGGACACGTACAATATTCTAAGTTTTGCTTGAATTGTCTTCGATAGGACAGTGTATTCCTGGCAAAAACTAATTTTTTTATATAAGAAACAGACTCGCATCGACCTTATTTAGAAACTTCCATGTGTATTTTGTATCATATAGAATAGTTTATTATAATCAGATGATTTTCATTTTAATACTAAACGTAATTTTAAATTCGTCGAACATGCTGGTTATTCAGAAAATTGTCGTCAAGCAAGAGTAAGGCTTTTGTGTAACATGATCGGAGTCGGAAATGGGCGTGTGTGTGAGAAGTGTGTTTAGGCAGTCGATACAGACAAAACTGCCACAAGAAAAGGTACGCGCAAGAAAAGGTCAGTTGGCCCTAGTAACTGTTTTAGGCAACGTGGGTTGTAGCGAAACGTAATTTCTGTATTGGGACATTCGGGATGATTGTTCGTTTGCAGGAAACCAGCATACAGTGACCCCTACGTACAACTGCAACAGCAGCAACATGCACACTATCCGCAACAACACCATCAACAACAGACGTCGTTCAACGATCGAGGCGCCGGTCGATATGCAGAGGACTACTTTCCTCAAAATCTACAACAATACCAAGAAGTTCCTCCCAAAGCAGAGACAAGCGCGTCTCAGATTCAGCGTACCTTTCCAGCAGATGGCGTATCAACGGAAAACGCCGGCCCAAAACCACAGACAAAAGATATGTCATGTAAGCCATAACCCTACAGTAACTTGGTTTAATTCGACGAAATCACTGGGCGTACCATTTTTTCTGGTGGCTTTTGGTAATAAACGAGTTTAGGATTTATAGTAGCGTAGTCGATATCATTTTGTGCGATGTCCTCTAGGAACAGATAGTTTAAAATACTTAGAAAAGAAAATTAAGGAAAATACATTGATTTCAGCGTTAGTTTTTTTTTTATTAAAAAAAAAGCATTGTGCTGCTATAAAACTTCCAAATTAAATTACATCTATATAACTGTGCTGCCCTTGGCATGAACTCGGTGAACGGTAGGGTGGAAGGATTGAGTTAAAACAACCATGCCAATAATGCGTCTGTGTAGTTTTCCTGCTTCTTCCTACCTCGTTCACGATTTCATCAAAACGGTGGCAAAAAAGTTTTACGCAGAACTCTTAGCCAATAGACGTAAACACTAGCGAAACCAGAGCGTCTAGATCAAAGTGTCCTATCTAATGTTCTGTTCTTTACTACTATAGGGGAGAAAGTTCGCAAAATGAATTTATACCGTTTGCGTACATTACCACTTGACATGGTACACGTTTTGGAAGAAGGCCGGAAACGAAGACTTCGAGTGGCACCTCTGGAAGGCCAACAGAGAAAAATCGAAGCTGTGGAAAGCCTTGAAAATCAGGACTTTGTGGCAAAATGCCTGGATCCGCTCGATTTGCGATGCGACTGTTGTGAAGTTGACTTTATTGGGCCAAATAAGTTACGTGAGATGCTCAATCATATTCAGACGCCGCAACACTTTACCATATTCCGTACGAGAATGCTCCAGGATCCGGTATGTATACCCCCACAAAGGAACCAGTTTTAGCTCTGTTGAGCTGCCACACTGTGTATAGTAAACTATATTTTTTGTTAGTTTGAATGCCAGATGTTTTTTATAACAGCCATAGCCGACAATTTGTCATTTCTCAGTGGACTGAGTTGTTCTATTGTTATATGCTATGATATGTTTGTATTAAACATAAACCAACACAACCAAAGGAGATAAAACAACTCGAGTGTGCTGATCACTTAAAAACTTCTTTTAAACGTAAAGGTATTATTAAATTGTAAATTATTGTTCGTGTATTAATGTTACCTTGCGCTTCGGACATTGGCACACGTGTCATGAGAACGAGGCGTTTGTATGTATATGAAAGTGAATAATTATTTTTACATACATAGACTGTAACGATTAAACCGATGATACAGCACTTTTGTCGCTGTTATGAGTAACCTAAACTTAAAGGCTTAAAAACCTAAGCTTAAGGCAGAAGGACCTAATAATTCACAAATACAATTAATGAGGTCTGCGAAGCTTTTTAAATCTTTCAAAAAAATGCGTTGCAGTTGGCCTTACACATCACACTTGATGCGGTTAAGATTGTACTTAATTTATATATAAAATATCCACTTCACACACCATATTCGTGTTTGTTTACAGCTGTACGCTTATAGGATGAACAAAACCAGTGTCATACCACCGCAACCAAATCCTCAGAACCCCTCTAATTCGAAAAAAAAAAATAAAAATCAACCATCGACGGATCAGTCCGACGCACCTACTGGCCAAACGAAACGGAATCAGAACTCGGTTGCCCCGACTGGGGAGGACGGTCCCAAGGCAAGCAAAAAAATGAAGCATGCCGATGTTCCCGAAGAATGTGAGTTGAAACACCTCGAAAAAGTACCGCTTTCTTTTCAGCGTGGATTTCATAAGCATTGTAGTCAACAGATTGCGATGGCAGTGGCATTAACGTGCTGAGTGTAATCTAGAAGAACTTACTCGATAGAAATTCTGTCAGGAAATGTAGTACTTCTTAAAACGTCTCGACACAATATCGTAAAGAAATAGATGTGTAAGAGGGCATTGTATATAAATGTGAATGAAGCTTTAAGCACGTAAATGTTCATGTTGTAAATAATGACACGGCCATGGCATCTTCTAGTTTCTCTAAATTAGTTTGAAATTTGTTTCAGATCGACCAATGGCGGATTGGCTTGCGTGTTACGTGTGCAACATTACCTGTTCCAGTCTCAGCATTTATGAATCAGTAAGTTTATCCCATCTGGCTCCCTTTTCCTGACTCAGTATCAGCGATTTATCATGGTAAAACAAAATGTGTGAACAATAGCAGCTGCGGTGCCCCATATGCTAATTACGTTGCAGTGTAAATGTTTTATTGCGCTACCACTACGCGCCTCTGCCCTCGGCGTGAAGAAAACTTGGTTGATAACGTTAAAACAGTTGCAAGTATTATTCAGTAACAGCAGATAATATCTTGTCTGCATACGATGCATAGTTTCAACATTACCGAATATCGCTAATATTGGTTCTCAAATATGTTAGAATAATATTATACAATACGCGTCACTAAGACTTACGTATCCCTGTAGACAAACAAGTGGGAGGAAATGAATAGGCTAGTGGACGGCTTCATCTTACCCCACCCGTAACATGCGCTAAGTTACTCTTTTTTCGTAATGTTTGTCAAATTTTAGCACGCAGTCGGTAAACGTCACCAACGTATTCTTTCCCTAGCCCCACAGCATGTGCAAGACCTTCCATGGGGTCCATACTTGATCGATGGGAAACCAACAATTGATACGACGTTAGGAGCTGTCAAAATTTCTGTGCAGGCCGGCCAGAATAAACGTGTAGGCGGTGAGCAACCCCAGCTTATGGATGCTCCTTGGTTAGACAAGGTGCGGGGCTTCGTCGCTTCAAAGATTGCTAACAAGATGGAAATCTAGTAGGAATACTCCCTAGTTATATTCAAGGAATCAGATGTGAAGTATGGGACGAAGTGAACGGAAGCGTTCGAACGCATGCCAGCCTCGACTACCTGAAATGTGGTTGCAAGCGGCAAATAAATGTCGTGTGGGGAAAAACTTAGTTTGGTCGCTTGCAGAACAGATGAAGGAAGCGCGTAGCCGCCAAGAGTAAAGGTCTAGTGACATTACTTCGAATATCAAGCACGCTGGACCAGGGGCACACCACTCCAGGAGGAGTAATCGAATAGTATGAAACTTCGTCCCGAAAGCACTCGCGGATCTCTATGAAAGTGGTTTGAATACGCCGATTTGCAATAACCAAACGATTCGCGTTGTTTCATGAACAACTCGGCAGACCCTCGAGTTCCGCGGTTTAACGTAGTATTTGGAAGGTAGAAGCCGGCAACTCACAACAAGGATTCGTTATTCTATCAGGACTGAGATATCCACCCTTCCTATTGTTAACCTACATTACATTTTTCCTAGATCTTAACATATAAATCCTGGTTTCTTGAAATGATTAAACGACACGCTGTTAGCCAATGTCACCTGAGCATTTTGGGATAACAAAATCATTGACGCCACTGTAAGTGATTATCAAGACATGCTCGTTAACGGTACTAACCGGTAAAAAATACCTTCCAAACTTCATCGTAGCTTGCTGTGTTTGGGCGCATCATGAACAGAGTTTATGTATCTTTTTGTGTTTGTACAACTTGCGTATCATATTGGGACAATCTAGCAAGTAGGATCAAGCTCTAGGCGAAACGTAAGGTAGATTTTACGTATAAGGGGCGCATGCAACCGGACCTGGATGGAAACCTAGGTTGCACCTTCTTCCTCCTCTTCAATTGTTCACCCGTTCTCACAAGGGAAATTTGAAACAGGAGTTTTCTTCACGGATCTTTTATTATCACTGACGACTAGGACAAAAAGTGTGACGAAGGTGTTGAAAATTAGCAACATTGAGTGAAATTTATACTAATGCGCTTATTTGTTGCAAAAAGATGGAACATAGAAGCAACTTAAATAACAAATTTGTGTGCGAAAACGTTGAATAAAACTGCATATGCTAATATAACGTAAGTTCAAAAATGTGTCTTACTTGCGTGCGTTTCAAATTAGCCTCTCAAGTGGTCAAAAAAAAGAAATCGTGTGTATAACTAGTAGCCCAACTATAAATCGGCACAATTGAGTTTGTGATGCAAATAATTTCCCTAGTCAATGAATTTCTATTTCAAAATTTATTTTAAAAAAATTTGCTATGAAATTGGATAGCTATCGATGTGAAGATTGACTTTATCATAAAGGAAAGCTTACGCTTGGAAAACACGAGCCTATTATTTTAGCAATAACTTGGAATTACACAGACGAGCTAGATTTGTAGAAAAAAATCATTTTCATAAGAGCTTAGTTTTTTTGGAGTTCAATTGTAGGGTCACTGTTACTTGGTAAAGATTAAGGCGGATAAAAGCTGCTTAGAAAGAACAAAAGACTGATATATTCATATATTATTGTCAAAATGATTTATCTAATAATGGTTAAAAAAACACCGGTGTAGTGAGCAAGTTAGCTTGACTTCAAGAAAGCTAACATGTTACTAGTTAAAACCTCTGTCACCTATACGCGATTTGTTGTTCTGTGTTAAAATGCTTTCTTTATATCATCATAAGTACTATGGACAATATTTTCAGCGTGTAGACTCATTTCAGTTCCTAATTTTAAGAGCTTTGCAAAGAATCATCCCCAGTGAAGGAGCCTCAGAGTTCTCGGGATAAATTCCAGCAAGTTTACGTTGACACAAATTTAATAAATTCTGTTTTAAAAATGGAAACTTATGCGCAGAGTATCTCTTTACATAAACCGAATAGCAAGTTAAAACTCAAAGTTTTCAACCTTCTGTTTGGAAGTACCAGGTATTTAGTTAGCTTAGTCTTTCGTTAAAACACTTCCATTAAAAAAAATGATGAGGGGAGTCGCGGTTGTTACAAAAAATTACCTGTGTACCCTCAAGTTATAAACAACTTCGGTCTTTCGTGTAGTCAGCCCGCGGACTGAACAGGTTGCAGTTTTTCTCAAAAAGTAGATCGATTTTTTCCCCCTCTGCTTTGTGTTGACGAAACCCTTTCTATTTGACGTTGCTGTTTCGCCAGTGCTCACCCAAACAAATATGGCTGCGCCCAGAACCTGCTCACTACAGCAGCGCTGCACTGATCGTCCTGAGTGGACACACACTGGTAGTTAAGTGTGGTGCCTGAGGGGAGACGGATTTGCATCGCTAATAAAATTTAGTATAGAAGAAAATTATCCACATAAATAAAATTAATTGATTAGAAAATAGTGGTTGAGTGTTGTGTCGGTTACCGGGGGGTTGTAAACTGTTTGCTGTCACATACATGCTTCCAATCTAAGTGGTTCTACATTGTGAAGAACGTGATATTCGTTAGAACTATAATGTTGTGTTGACGGTCGCAGGTTTGCATCAGTTCACCTCAGCTGGCCCTGGTGAGGCGAGGTTCGTATGAAATTGGATACTTCAAATGATGACAAAAGGCTGTGTCGTTTAATGGAATTATCCATAAGTTAAATAGTTATTGAACTAAACAAGGATCGGAGTATTGTATTGTATTTGTCGTTGTCGATTCGGCTGGAGGAAGATATGTTATACTGGGCGAACACAGCTGTGGCGTATTACAATATGGAGTGTGAGTGTGACACATAGAGAAGGAAAATTTCAAAAAACCGCCGAACGGTGCTCGATCCTAGTGTACCAGGATCTAGTTGATTGTCTGTATCAAATTCTCCTCTACCTATACCTGTAAAAATACAGCCAAACTTGCTGGTCAGTTGACATGTACTAATGATTTTAAACGCAATTGCGATGACCAAGTGACGTGCGTCGAGAGTTAAGGAAATGGCGTACTCAAAACGGAATCCGGATTTTTTTTTTAATCTATCTTCAACTTTCAGGCCAAGACAGGAGACATCGACTTACAAATGTATTTGGCTCAGTTTGGGCTGATGTCGCTATGTGGGATAACAAAAATGATACATTTTTTATTTCTTATATAATAGCGAATCACAAGCGTTAGATACAGAATATAATATAAAAATAAACCGACAAGCGTCCATAGTTGTTACTGGTTGGGTGATCGGACATCAGATAGAAAACAATGTACTTGACCATACCATTGCTTAATAACGCATAACCATGTCAAGGCTGTATTAGACTAAGGTAACCTAAGAATGTGCTCGGTCGTATCACGTATACGATTTTTGGCTAAAATATAAAAAATAAAAAGCAGACACTATGAACTAGTCGTATCTGAGCAACGTGCGATTTCAGAACGTATTCAGGGCGAACAGATGGCGGCTGTAGATAGCGAGAAATTAGTGGGGTAACAAAGAAACTAAGTAGTAACTTCTTTTTTTTGATAACTATGTGGCAAACCAGTTGTTTGTTCTGCCATATTTTGGCCCCCGTCGTACCAATTACAGCTTTCGATTCTTTACTGCGTACAGCTTTTTATATGCCTTATTGTTTCTTAAAGCGTGCCTGAGATGTCCAATGCAAGAATCGAGCCATTCCACTAGATTAAATGAGCAGAGGCGAGTAGGGGCGTTCCCGTAAAAGAAAAGCAACGATTATTTCGAACAAAAAAATCTATTCTCAGTAGTCAATAACGCCAAGAATGAATTAGAAGAAGCACTGAGTTACTGGCACATAAGAGCACCTAAAACATACGGACAACAACATAAATCCGGGTTCCGCAACCGAGAAACATAGCCATTGAAATCTACTGTGATGAATAAGGCAAGGGGGTTGGTTCGGCTTCCACACGTATGTTAATTATACAATGCCGATTACTGCTGTAGTCGAAGCCAACATACTGAAGCCCATCAACGTAATTTGACGTCCCGGTAAATAATTATATAATTTAGGTGATTTCTTAGCTAAATGAAATAGCGTTAGTTACCAATATTCGCCTGACGCATTCGAAATACTCTATTTTGACTACTGTTTCGGGCGGGATCAAGATTTGATCCTGATAAGGTGTATCGTGCTATGATCAATAAAGCTGATAAAAACGATTACAACCTAATGTAATATACCATCTGTTTCGTTACGAATCAGGGATGTAAGAAAAATTAATTAGAAAGACAATTAATTAGGCAATTAATTTAATGCTATTTTATGTTTCTAGTGCAAGCGATCCCTGTTTTGGGGCAAGAGTGTGATTATGTTTATCCTAAAGTGAAAAGATCGTATCCCTGATCTGCTCTAGATTTAAGTTAGTGAATGGTCTCAGTCTGAAAATTGAATCTTGACAACGAAAGCAATTTCGCTAGTTGTTTTTATATTACGCAGCAGTAGGAGTTGCATGCGATATTATTAATTATTTCCCAAGGTCACTTACGTGCTTTTGTTCGTCTGCAATGGGTTTCTATTGCCCCCATAAAGCGAAGTTTAGTATTCGCGTTATATGCGTTAACGGTACATGGTAGTAAATGTTTAATATGCTATCGATCGAGCTAGTCATATCCTAAAAAAATTGCCAGTATATCAGCTGCTGTCCACTCACTGATGTTCTTCTGTTCGAGCTGTTCTCCTGTGATTTTTTGCAAATTGTGTGAAAGCATCCAACAACTGTAGTAACTAATAACGCTAGTATTGTGTGTCAGTTCTGTCTGATCCAAGCAGTGCATAATGGTTAGCTTGTGGTAAAGAAATGACTGCGTATCACAGATACCGATCCGATGACAACGGGATTGCGCTTAGCGCTTTGAATGGGATAAATCTACCACTGCGTGACCAGCGCTTGCCGGCTACCGGGTGATCTGCTAACTCTGTAATGAAGTGATCGAGACAAGAGGAAGCGTAAAAGCAATTATAAACAAATGATGGATTTAGTACAGCAGATAGATGTGTTTTCGGTGATGATCAGGTGAGCCTGGCCACAAGTGGAGTGTGAAGATTGTTCCAAAATGAATAATACGAAACGCTTATTGTAGCGTAGGGTTATCTTAAACTGTTTGCAGTTAATCCGTATTCATGAAAAGAGTGTTCAGCTAACACTTAATGCGTCGTGGCATCTGAGTTAGCACAAAATACTATTCATCATCAGCTTCAATCACGGGTTTAAGAGATTGCGTAGGTTTGCATGACCGATGAGGTGCACACTGAACAGTCGCGAAATTTGCTCTGGGAAGATATTGATTCCGCTGTGGTGTTTGCGATGGCAACTTGACTAGTTAAGACCCTCACTAAAGAAGAGGACTATTGGCGGTTTGAACACTTTGGAGCAAACGATATATATGAGACAGTGACAGTGCGGACGTCTCGATGAGACTTGTGAGCGTTAGAGGATAAAGGAGGTTTTCAATCTTCAATTGGATATTTATTCATTGCTTATTAACACAAGTCCCTGGAGCAGTTTTAAATCTTTTAGCTTGTTTAACTGAAAAATTACCCGCCCACTCCTCTCGGCGCTACTTCAAAAACAATGTTGTCCTTTTCTTATCTTTATTCTCAAGGAGTCTCTATTCTCAAGACCAGTGTTAAAAGTATCTTACACAATCAGTTGTTGACTGAGGGAAGTTATGTCAGCTATTTTGTAGAATATGTGCTAGCATCTATAAGAGTTTTCTGCTTGAATAGAATCCATATGTGCAATCCATAAGAGCAAGACTAGATTTAAGATACGCAATCAAATCCGGGGCTATTCACATACATAGAGCGTCCCTAATCCGATAAACGAAGACGTGCCGATTATAATTTCACAGTAATGTTCGTCCGTGTTGTCTACGCTTCATTTATTTTAAAATAGAATAACACAAGTGAGGCGTAGTCTGATGTCAACTGTTCAGTTCTAAATGATTGAATTTTTTAAATTGGTTTTACAAAATAAATGCTACGATATGTGTAGCCATATTTCTCGGTGTCTTTCCTTCTCGGTCAATTGTAAGACGCCGAATTTATGGCTATTTTATATGGCGTTAGTGAAAACGTGGTTGCGTTCAGTATCAATGGCGGCACAGCTATGTTTATGGGGTTCGTGATATTTTCATATTGCCGTTCAACCGCGCTGGGCTATAGACTCTAACTAATCGACATGAGCCAGCTTCTGCATTAGTTGACTTCTACTTCTTGCAGCTGTCCCTGAAATACTAATTTGCCAGAGCGTGGGAATAAGCGCGCGCAATGACTCATGCCATTGATGCCCGAAGGTGAATATTCGTTTGTGTGAAAAGCAAACGGTAAAATGGAAAAATAAAAAGGCATAATTATATTTGCAAATCCGTTTCAGTCTGAAAGAATCGAGAACTTCGGAAAAAGCTCGGACGTCTTTTTTTTTCTAGTCTAAGGTTTTACCCATAACAAAAGTCGTGGCCGACATCTCATATCATGCTCGCTTCGAATGGATGCAAGTGTGACTTCCTATGAACTTAAATATTATCTTATGCGGTTATTCTAATATTAAAAAAATAACACAATGATATTGCTTACCCTGTCCGACTACAACAGAATTTTATTGCGCCATGAAGGCTTATTATGGCCGAACCTGTATTCCTGCTGAGCCAGTAAAGGCTGGCTAGCGACTTCTGTTTACTAACACATAATCTGTGTCCTATTTGGCGTGTAAATTAAATTTCTGTAAACGAAAATCGGTCCTGCATTACGAGATATCTTTTAGATCATTCGGCTTTGCAGAAATGGTTGATGAGTTAATTTTCACTGCTAATTCAGGGGATCGTTAAACATCTCATTAAGCTTTTATGATATTTACCACGAAACCGCCAAACATATTAATTGTTTATAATAAGTAACCTATCCTTAAAGCTGTTGAGTTTTGGTTCCGACTGTTTTTCGAGGGCAGAGACGACGTAATGTATCTTTTGAGATGAAAGATACCGTTTGGTCCTTTTAATTACTTAGCCGCATCCGGCTAATTAGAATCTTTCCGTACAGGTCTGGTTATGCTCGAATAATTCATTTGGTATCAGGTGAAGATATCCATAGAGTCGACGTGCGAATGTTGAATGAACACTGGTAAATATGTCTATATAGGGGCCAAAAATGTCTTTGCCTGTCGCGCAACCTCTTCGCGCTACCTCTTCAGGAGGGTTTTCGAATTTGCAACTTTTATATATAGCCTAGAGACGAGTAATGTTTTCAAATTTGAAGGCAATGTTGAGCCTAAAACGAACGAGCCTCGAACGCATAGGTTGTGCATAGAAAAGTTTTTCCGTTATTCAAAGCACTCGAATCAATACAGTATACAGCTTTTGTGTTCATTTATTCAGTGTCTTTTGGTTCGTGTAGAGCAAATCTCGCTTGATCTTCGAATTATATTATTAGGATTAAACAGAGTGCCACTATATTGCGCATGCTGATTTAATCAACATGTTTCTTTATTATGCATAATGAACACGCATAGAAACTAGAAGCAAAATTCGGTCCAATTCCGCGTTCGGCACATGTTTGCGTTGTCATAGTTATCGCGTGGTGAGAAACGCTACCAGGGCAACTGCATACTCATGCTCATGTAGGCGGATATTCATCGACTAACTAAATTAGACATTATAGCTCTTTATTAGGATGTGTAGCGGTTCTTGCTTAATCTTGCATACGAGGCACTCAAATATGACACGACTTATATAGCATGGGACTATTGACGCTTGCCAAAAGTGCGAATAGGGGATTTTATGGCATTATAAAACGCTTTCCTGAAACGATGCTTTTCTTTCGGTTATAATAAGATCGTGGCGTATATTTTTCTTCACACACGCGTTCGTTGATGTCTTCAAGGTGAGCGCATTTCTTCGAGTACGTTGCGAGACTAACATTTTTGTATATAATTGGGTCGACGTTTACGTCTTTCGTATCATTTTAGAGCTATAAAAAAGCTTGGTCGGCTCCATATGATGAAAAAATTAGTTAGCTCGATATTAATCAGACGTATTCTCGACACCCTGAAACAAACACCTTCCTTCGTTGAACGATTGATTTTATCTTGTTTCTGGCAGATGGATGAAACCGGAGGAGGCGGTCCGGACAGCCTCTATCCTGGCAAACTACTCCACCAGGCCGCATTATGGGCTAACGCAGAACTGCTCGAGGACCTTTTACACGGCGATGAAATAAGAGAACTCAATACACCGGATAGTTCTGGAAGGACAGCGCTGTTCGATGCGTGCACCAACGCTGATCCAGCCTGTGCGCGAATCTTGCTGCAAGCTGGCGGTCAGTTACTTTACCATTTATAGCGCCTAATATTAAAATATACAACGTACACAGAAACTTCTTCAACTTAATTCATAGTCATGATTATATTAGATTTTGCTTCTGATATCTCGTACGGTAAAGCGTCGCGCGCACTTATTCACTGTGTAGTAACTACCTCCGAATCATCGCTGAGCCGCCACTTCCGTCAATTAACAGGTAATCCGAACGTTGCCGCCGGAGAAAAAGAGCGAGGCCGAACCCCGCTTCATTTGGCGGCCGAGGCTAGTAACCTCGAGGTCGTGCAGCTTTTGATGCAACATGGGGCAGATATAAATGCAAGAGACTGTGATGGCTTTACTCCATTTGACATCGCTGAACGAGCCGGGCATGTCGGGGTAAGGAGGGTGTATAAAAGACAATCCAGTGCTGAATTCTACTCTATTTCGATTGTTGGCTTTTTTTTACCTTGCGAGTGGCGGATACACATGCCGTAGATCGTGGGACATGTTCTAAGTCTAAAAAACCCAATTGCAGTTGCTTTTAGTGAAATTATTGTGTACTTTGCTAAGTTGCCGTTAATCACGTATGTTGCCACAGGTCATGGAAGCGTTGAAGAAAGCTGGCGAGCAGCAACAGCAACAAAAAATGGACTCCTTCGCCGAACTGTGGGAGGCCTGTCTTCAAGGTGATGCGTCAAAACTTCGAGCGATACTGGTATCGCTCGGAGAGGGCAACGCTCAGAGTGTGGTAAACATCACCCTCGACGGTGGCAATACACTGCTTTATAAGTAAGTAGCATAAATACATTGTTCGAGGTTAGAACAGATGAGAAACAAATAGTTTCGACTTTTTGCTCGTTTCTATGCTGTTACGAGATGTGTTTACGTTTCGTAACCTAGATAGTTATGAAACTTATGATCTACACATTGAGGAAATCATTTCGAGGCTTTAACGATAGTTTTTTACCAGGGCTTCGGAAGATGGTGAGGTGGAATTGGTGAAAGCCCTAATAGAATTCGGAGCTGACGGACGGCTGCATCCTTTGACAAGGCATTCACCGTTATACATTGCCGCCTCAAGGGGAAAAAAGGATGTCGTTGACATTCTGCTTGAGGTAAACGTCATGTCGTATAAACGAGTTTGCTACACATGTTTCTCTCGTGCACGTATTATAAATTTAATTTGACTTAATAACCATTAAAAGTTACGCTGCTAATAGTTTTGAGCCTAGAAGAAAGTTTGAGACACGTTTAAGCATGTACACTCGTAATATGACCATATACTACGATATATTGCTTAAACCTATACTAGGATAATATATATCATCCTCGGGTAGTATCACTTCAGCTTTCTTTCACAGCATTGTTGTGTCTCATCACATTATTCTAATGTGAATATTCGAGGGCAAACGATGGGGACTACAACACTCTAACGGAGTTTCTAGCAACCGTTTATATCCAATTAACCCAAATCTTCACACTTACGATTCATATATATATATATATTGTCTCTATGGTAGTATTAAATCTAAATAAAAGTAGCGAAGCTTAACCAATGATTTGTAATGTGAAGTATAAAAGTGAAGGTATTTACATTGCCTCAAAAGGCATAGATGTCCACAGAATGTATGTTTGTCGCATAAATGCCCGTTATGAATTCTGGATGCAGTTCTTCAATAAGTACGGTCTAAAGTTGTGCCGATAACCGTTTTACAGTTAGTCCGGGTTGTAACTCATAACTTGTGCTCCTAGCAACAAGTTGCATTATCAGGTATCGTATTGTGTGGAAGGAAATATGAATTTTTTATTTAAGTATGTTATTTTAAGGATAGCTTTTATTCAGATCATCAGCTTTATTTCCGCTTGATGAAATCATTCCGCAAAGTCATATCGACCTTTTGAATATGTTTACAGCAGCTGTGTCTAGCGTGGCGAGATCAGTGCTCTGACAAAGTATACTAAAATGTAAGAGATCATCTAATCGATAGAATATAAACACTGAAGAAATCACTCAATTCAAGTATTAATTTTATCAAATTTTAAAGTAAATACTATTTTGAGTACTTCGTAGTCGTTCATTACAAATAATTTTTATTCGAAACGTCTTTGTCACGGGTCTAGTTTTTCACGAATTGAGCTGTTAAACGGCCCAGTGCGGTCTTCCATTCAACAATAATAAGCTCTTCGGCATTGCTGTAGAAGAAAGTGCTAGAAATGAGGTCCTTGTGGCAGCCAGCCACAAGTTCATAAGTTCAGCTTTGTGATGCTTAGCCGACGAAGGAATGTATCATAAATGGATCGGACTATTTACCTGCTACTCCCATCAGTAGTTTGAATGCGACTCATTAGGATTACGTAAGAGAACTTAGTTAGAAGTTCTGAAAATCTAATGCATTGCTCAGCGGGATTTGACTGAGCTACGGATGTTAGACTTTTAAACTCGTGGTTTTGTTCCTTCGTTTGTGCGCAAAATACTTATGAAAATACAAATTTTACAATGATTGATGTACATTCCTTATTTGTCATGGTCCTTGGGATGTAGCGATGATAGAGTTTGGAGCAGTGTTTCGGTTTGAAGTTATTAGGTTATATACGATCTAGCTAATGTTAATAACATGCGTTGCATTCGCTAGGACAGGACATGGCACTCGATAGAAAATTCCCGAGTATTCGTTTACAGCCTAAAGGACCGAACACGGAAAGCCTGTGCTGATTATTTCGCGATATGATAGTCGCGTTTATGGCAGATTTTGTGCAGATGTTGGTGCTGAAAGCGAATTTTAGTTGTACTTCCATGTTTTCAGTGATAATAACCGTATGGTTGAACTAGCCCATGTAAAAGTCTAAATTCACGGGCCCTGTTTGTTGATGACGGCTAATTCCTCGGAGAGCATCTTAGGGTTTTTAGGTCTAAAGTCTATTGTCAGGAAGCGGCCCTCGACGTTACTGCACCTTAAAATATAATCGGACGGAAGGTTAATCGTATACTGAACAACGGTTTCGCTAAGGTACTTTGGCAATAGTAAGTGGATGTTCTGTGCATTAGAAGTGACGGGTGTTAAATAATTGAGACCCGTTCACGATTCAGCACGACGGGTTCTTTGTTTGCGTAAAGCAAGGGCTTGAGTTTTAGCAGAAGCACATCGTCTCTTTGGTCAAAGTACTTAAGAAATTCAATGTCATTTGTACGGTGCTTGATCGAGGAACGTAAAAGCCTCCAGGACGATGCATCCGTCTCTCGTTTGGAATCGATGTGCGAGCCCAGACGGACATTTGTGATCTCATTTTGTGCTTTAAAATCGTACGTTTACTTCACTCGACTGGATCAATTTTTGCCGATTTCCCTATAGTTCGCAAGGCACATTATAGTACTAAATACTATCCGATACATAGCAAACCAGCTGACTCCAGAGATGTGTTTTTAAAATAGTTCGCTGCAAATGTCAAAAAATCGCGCAAACTGCTCTGATAAACAGCGGAAAGCACAGGAGTAATGCATTACTATCGCCACACTGACTGAAACACAGACGATACTGTTACTCATGTAAGGGGTAATGCTTAGCGCCGGCACCGAACATCATCGCCTTGATTAAACCTCTTGTATTAGGTATAAGCTTGTTCAACGTGTCTATGTGGATTCCCGAACACTTATTACCTTTATCTACTGACAACAGCTATCAGTAGCCTCGCATCGACCTGTGTGGGGTGAGAATGTAGCGTGACATCGAAAATGTAAAAGAAAAGACGGTAGATGTAAAATGTCTAGATCGTTTTTGAATGCAACAAGTTTCATTTCTTTCACTTAACGCTGTATCAATCAACGTCAATAGCTGCTCAACACTCACGCATCTGTATCTATTTGTAAAAAAACAAGATGAACAGACGGCAGGCTAGATGTATCATAGTAGATACCACGTCGTATATTTAGATAATGACTGTCTGTCTACAAAAATTAAGAATAGGTAAGCTTTCTTATGTGGCTCGGTGGCGAATTCGGACGCTTAAAAAATTTGGATATAGCTAGGTAGATTGACATACAGGTAACGAACACGACAAGCTCAAATACATGGATAAGTTAAGACACAGCTTAAATTTATTCAACAGTATTTATTGTAGATATAGGAGAACAGCCCGCACTTGCTGCAATGTCTGCATGGAACCTTCGATCTTAATGGCGTCTCCTTCTTGTTCGTTATATTTATAGGAAATCACTCGAATGAATTACAGTAACTATCAGTTTCCGCTACACAATGCTATTTTTCTCTTTTTCAACTTAGTTTGGTCAATACGGAGTGCAGAATCTGGCCTGCCGAAGTGAGGCGAACCGTCATTCCTTACCCATGCTTATTTTATCCTAGAATGTTTTCAATTTATTTTAAATAGCAATATAACTAATTAGTGTTTAGCACTTGTGTATTGCCAAGTTCCTAACCAACTTCAATGCGGTCAACATTTTTTGCAGCAATTTCCCGATTTAGCAAAACAGATGACAGTTGAGAGATGGCTAGCACTGCATGCCGCAGCGCTGAACGGACACCATAGCATCGTCGAGCGCCTGTTAAATCACCAATATCCATCATCGATGAAGACGCCTTTTAGAGATTCATCAGGCCGTTGGGAATTCACGATGCCCTTCGACGTGAATGCAAAAGACGTCGCCGATCAAAGTGCCCTCTACGCCGCTTGCAGGTATGCTCGCTGCGATTGCAACAATAAAGTATACACCAAGTACAAATATATACAAATGTGATTTTTCTTCTATTGATAAACCAGCTACATTATCAATTCTAAGGTATCGTACAATGCTCAATAAAAATGTCCGATTAGTGTAACCATGTTGAAAGGGGAAATAGGTAACAGATGTAAGATATAGACGGTACTAGCAAGACTACAAATTGCAACGAATATTGACAATAGGATCATAAAAAAGCCTATATTTTTCTTGTGGACCCGTCTACATTGTAGACAAGGAGATCAACGTACTGTCGAGGTCCTTTTGAAGTGTAAAGTATGGGCTCATCGCGTGGTATCTGATTTAAGCGACACCTCAGTGCTTGAAGCAAGTCCGGTTCGCGGAGGCGCCGGGAGTGGAAAGCTGCGTTCGATTATGACCAGACTTACAATGGAAAGCTCCGGTATGCATACTTAATTCATAGAATCGAAATAATGTTCTGCAAAATTTCATCTTGACAGACATGTTCCTTCGTCGTCTTGGCAATTGTTCTTTGTGGTTATGTACTAGGTAGACTTGGAATGTGGATTGGCTTGTCTACAAAGAACACTCAACATTAGGAACTCGCAGAAGTGGATGGCAAACATTTTAAGTTAAAATTTCCTTATCGGTGACGTTTTCCAGATGAAGAAATTCCGTCGGACTTTCAACAGCTGTGTCCTCTCCGTCTTAACGATTTGAACCGTTCGGACTCTGGTAGAGAGGAAACAGCACTGCACGCTGCCGTACGAGGAAAGCATCATCAAATATGTTCGACCCTACTTCGTGCCGGCGCGGATCCAAACATTGTATCAAAAGGTATTGCTTTTTGCCTCCTCGTTCTAAAGCGGACAATGACTGAACTAAGCAAATGTGAACATATTTTACAATATCTCTTTGTCGGAGACTAAGGATAAAGTTATTTCTTAATAACGTTTCATATATGTAGGTGATGAGGAGCGTAGTCCAATCGAAGATGCCTGCAGGTTGAGAGATAACCAGATGATGGAGCTTCTACTTCGACATGGTGCCACCGATTCCGATTCGGGGGCGTTACGAGCAGCAGCTATAGTCAACGATGATCGAGCGGTTGCCAAGCTTTTGTCGTTGAAAGCACATAAAGATAATGAAAATAAGGTAGATATTGAGAAGTCGCGTATCTTAATGTGACCTTCAAAGTATTTATTAGAGTAGCATGAACTCCTTGATGTTGTCGTTGCTATGCCTGATCTGTCAAAATGCATATCGAGTGAAAAGCAGTATGTATCCTCTAAGTAAGGTGAGATAAAGGCTTAGTTAGTTTTGAAACTTGGCCATAAACCAAATAGCTGGACAGTTGCGTTTGTGTCGTATGGCCATTATGCTATATGTATATATATATAATACGCGACCTACCTCTTTCTTTGTTGTGATAGCTTTTTACTGCCAGTTTAACAAAAGATACAGTGAAGTTATTCATTGCCTGGACTAAATATTGATAATTCTTCTAAAAAGAAATTGTTTTATTGCTTAAACAAATAGGAATATGATGAATTTGTCCTTAGTTCGAATGTTCTTATATAAAATATCTGATTCATATCGCTGCAACGCTTAAACCTTATCTGTTTCGCAAAAATTGACTGAGATTTTGTAATACAACAAAAAAAACGATAAATATATGCGGTAGAATTGGTCTTGCCTTAGAGAACCTTGTTTAGGTAAAACAAGGTTCATAGCTAAGGAAATGCTTGTTAAAGCCCGTTTCTTGTTGTTGAACAAGCATTATATAAGCATACCTGCTTTTTGGCATACCACTTATTTTGGACACTTAATTTGGTATGAGGTAGCATCAAAAAATCCACACTTGTTTCAATCTTTATATTTCGCGCCTCATTTTGACCTTGTTAATGAGCAAAATAAAAATGAAATGTGCTTTATGTTGCAAGTACTAACATAACTATTTGCTTGACCCTCCTTCCTTAGATTAATCCTCGATTTATTCAGGTTTGTTAATCGTTCCGATCTAGTAGCAAGCCAAACATAAAACATTTACTTATCATTATCTGCATTGGAGCTTTTCTAATAAGGACGTTGACGTTCGGTCCAAGTTGTTTTTTTTTACCGAAAAAAGAAATTATATAAGTTTGAGGATAATTTAAATTGTTCTACATTCATCCTAATCAAGTTAAATTCAAGTCATATTCATCTGTCGTGCGCGCTAGTGTGCCTCCATTACGATGCATGATTATTATACGTAGCTGATTTCCACAAATAATCCTTTTTTCCACCTCACGAAAATGACTAAGACATAGTCGGTTGTTTCGCTTACTCTGTCAGGTAAATAAGAAAGCGCTCGAAGCATTGTCGGATTCTGCGTATACAGCTGCTTTGCTCATTCCAAATACGCCAGTTATGATAAATTGGCATCGTTTGGGTTGCCATTTTTCGCGGATCAATGAACAGTGGCTAATCGATGCCGGGGTGATACTCAATATGAAGCTCAAACTGAGTCCGCAATCGCGAGTTCCTGCTTTGGGAGCCATTACGAGGCTCGATGTGTCGGCGAATGAGCTTATTGAGCTTCCTGAGTGTGTATTCTCGGTGATGCCATCCCTGAAAGTGCTCACAGCATCACAGAACAAGATCGCAGCACTGCCGGCAAGCTTCACTACAACGCACTGCAATATCGAAGAAATACACCTTCAGGACAATCGTATTGAAGAGATTCCGACAGTATTCTTTCGACTTCTGCAGCTGCAGCTGATGGACATTTCAAACAATAAGATCCAGCAAGTCCCGTCCGATATGTGGCATGCGCCACGGCTTAAAGATCTCAATTTGTCGATGAATCTACTCCGTGACTTACCTGGCGCATCAGGGTATCAACAGGAGCCGGTAATGACGTTCGAAGAACAGGGTCTACAAAGTAAAAACGCAAAGAAAAAGGATCCGTGCGAACCTCAGATGCTGAAGCATCACACCAGATGGCGCGAGTCACTCCAGTTGGTCGAGAGTCATCCGGAAGAGAGTATTACAAACCGAGCTTTGCAATCACTAAATTTATCGCACAACGCTTTTGAATGGGTACCAGCTGTTTTGGCGTGCAATGCGCCCCAATTGGCTAGGCTGAGCTTGGCGTACAACAAGCTGATCTATGTTGGGCCGCTTAATTGCTATCCTGCCCAGATTCGGCACCTTGACTTAAGCTGCAACCAAATCGGCGAGTGGCTTATTGCACCGGGTAGCCCGCATGTCGAGCCTTGCTCGGTTGCAAACAAAGAAAACTCAGGTGAGTGTGTTGATGACGATAATGTATTGGGAAATTGAAAAAGTAACGTCGGTTTTTAAGTCCAACTTGAAGCAATTCATATTTATATTTTGAGATATTTTGCTAAACTAAATAAACACCATTTTGATCAATGACCTTTTTTACTTTTCTAGCGAACCATAACCCTATCGTATTAAAACTTTTATTGTAGATGTTTAGTTCCCTAGTGATATTTTGGCTTTCGCTCGTGCCAGTCTCGCTCAACTTTTGTGATAATTTCATCACTTTTTTTCTGTAATTGGTTGGTGACTCCGAGGAGCATCGTTCACCTCACATAGAAGGACAATGACCGAACCATTTTTGGGCCATTTCTTCCGATAGCTCACCTTAACCATTAACAGCAGGCATATTTGCATGGATCCAAATAGCATTTATACCTTCATCGTGATAAAGTTGTAAAATATAGCGACTTTCTGTAAAAATTTCACTCAGGAGTACTTTAAGTGTTGATAAAAATATCAGCTTTCACCATTAATGCCAACCCTACGCGACCCATACATATTATTCTGGGCAAACATATTATTCGAAGCTATTGAACTAGAAGAACCGTCAATACTCATTCAACCACCAAATATATATATATATATATATATATATATATATATATATATGTATGATGATTTGACCGAAGATGTTCAGACTGTCAGCAGACTTTTGCCCCGCCATATATTAAGTGTGTTACTATAATATAATAGGCTAGACACGTTTGATTTGTAGCCATTTAACTGGTTTGTGCGAAGGCCTTATTCGAATAAAATGAAAACTGAGGATTGTGTTCCTTTGTTCGTTTGGTTGTGTCACATTCGTGCAGCGGCACCTGGTAACAAACATCGCTGTATTCACAGAGCACACAATCGTTTAGAATCGTTGCGGACCCTTCTATTGGGCAACAACCGCTTGACCCAGGTCGTAATAGCCTCGGTGGAGAAAGTCGACGAAAGGCTTCTATTTCCAAATTTGTCTATGCTCGACATGGCCAACAATTCTGTCAGTTCAATACCAGCTCAGATTGCGGAACTGCAGGGCACTCTTTCTGTACTAAATCTAAGCGGGAATTCAGGTATTGTGCATCTTCCACCAGAATTGGGTTTACTAAACAAGCTATGGAACCTCAATCTACGAGGCTGTAGTTTACAGGAGCCTCTTCGAACAATGATTGAATCAAGAAAGTATAAGACAATGGACATTGTTGGCTACTTAAAATCCATCCTAGAAGAGTAAGTAACACTGCGAGATTGTTTTATTATCTGTTTTTATTATAAAAGGTAATTGAATTTAGAATTTAAAATCTAGACGTCTATCACTTGGGCCTTAGACTAAACTAGATCAGTATTTAATTAATCAATAAGCTAAAAGACTCGACTGATGAAGTTTTCTGGCTGTTACACAACTTTTTATACCTTTACGTAGGGTTCCTAAATAATGAACGTACTTGATTCATACTCTCGTTTTGTTGGACCCAGTTTATTTAATAACATGTGCACACCTCAGGTCATCTGGTTAGTTTGACTGTGTTAATAATCCTTTGCAGTGCTCGACCTTATGCCCGAATGAAGCTAATGGTTGTGGGCACGCACGGCATTGGCAAGACATCTTTACTCGAGGCTTTACGGGGTGAAGGTTCTGGAAAAACAAAGGCACCCGAGCACTGGGCGAAGCGGATGGGCAATAAAAATATGAATTTAAAAAACGTAAAAGGCGTTTCGCTATCCACGGTGGGTGTGGACGTTGGTGATTGGGTGTTTGAGAAGAAAGCAGGGCGGGGGCCTGTGCTTTTTCGAACCTGGGATTTTGGCGGCCAGAGAGAGTACTATTCCACACATCAGTATTTCCTTTCAAAGCGGTCATTATACCTCGTCGTTTGGTCGATGTTAGAAGGTGAACGGGGTGTGAGGAGTCTCCATCAGTGGCTCGTTAATATTCAGGCGAGAGCGCCGAATTCCCCAGTGATTATAGTAGCTACCCATCATGACCTTGTGCAAGAAAAATATCCATCGACGTACAGCGAAGACCTGCAGCAGATGGTGCGCGATAGGTTTCTGCAGACTGTGGACGCTGATAAGCGTGGCCTTCCACGAATTGTAGATTCGATTGAGGTGTCTTGCAAGACGAAACACAATATTCGTCGTTTAGCAGAACTCATCTATGACACAGCGTACGATCTGCGTTGTACTGGTAGCAAGGAACGACTTTTAGAACAAAGAATTCCAGCGAGCTATTTAGCTTTAGAGGATATTGTCCACCATCTTGCCGTTGAACGACGAACAAAAGGGAAAGACCCGGTGTTGAAGAGCGAAGAATACGTGAAGATTGTTGGTGAGGAGATGAAAAAACGTTTTAACATGGCATTCCGTGATAAGAGCGAGCTTAACCAGGCCACAATGTTTCTTCACGAGAGCGGTGTGCTGTTGCATTACGAGGATGCCACTCTCCGCGACCTGTATTTTATTGATCCCCAGTGGCTCTGTGATATGCTCGCCCACGTAGTGACGATTCGCGAGGTAAATCCGTTTGCTCGCCAGGGTATCATGCGCGTTGAAGACCTCAAGATTGTGTTCAAGGCATCAACGTGTGCGCCTGCCGACCCAGAATCGTACATTTTAAGTTTACTAAACAAATTCGAAGTTGCTCTGACATGGGACGGCCGCAACCTTCTCATACCATCTCTTTTACCTACAGAAGATCAAATGCGCGCCGGGGCAGACATCAAGGTACCAGCGCGTTCCCGAACGTGGGTGCCCCGTGGGCCGAAAAATAATTCGAGCAATGACCTCTCGCGTGCTGGTAGTGTAACGTCTGTGCAGTCTGAACCAAGCCAAGGAACTCCTTTACGTCGGACGCCTCAACCTGATGCGATCCAGGATATCGACAGAGAGATTCGACGCGTCATAGTTCTGTCGTATTTACCGTCTGGGTTTTGGCCACGGTTAATGACCCGTATACTGGCGGACGACTTGATTATGGAAGCTTTGCGGTCATACTACGTGACACCGCCAGATTGTCCGCCGCTTCCTCCAGAAGTTCGGAGATCGGCCGAGTGGATTTGCTGGCAAAGTGGCCTAGAGTTGCACTATGCAGGCGTTACAATCTTGAGAATCTCCGAGGTCCTTTCACATTTACCGACGTACCCAGACTATTTTGATTCAAAGATTTTGGTCAAGTGCGAGCAGCACTGGGAAACCATTGACGTGAATACGTATACAATTCTTGATGTGAAGTTGCCACGATATTCAATTAAGCTAGAAGTTCCATTGGCTGTAGAGGTTACGGAAAAACAAAAACTAGAAGAAAGCAAGCTGCACGAAACACATATCCTCAGGTATGTGTCTTCGTATATTAACTTTGTGATGACCCGGTCATTCATGGTGGTAATTACTTATTATTTAGTCTCCTCGCTGGTTAACACCTCGAATATTAGCTGCTTATCTTGAAGTTTGATCACCAATTAAAAGTAAGATATAACTGCGTTCTGATTTATAAGAGATCTTCCGCTCTAGAAAATTGATCTGAATTAATAGGCGCATAAAGACTGTCAGTTTGATAATTACTTATGGTTGCTCGTAAATATGCCTTCGTAGACCTAGCGATGAGGCGGTGACCCAGCTACTATCTTTAGCAGTCGAGCGAATCGATACGTTACTTGAAGATTGGTATCCGACACTCGGTACCCGGTTCGTACACACTTCGGAAGGACGTTTTCTTGTCACTCGACTCGTTCCCTGTAGCCAGTGTGTCCGTCAGGCCCATGAAGTAGCGACCTGGCGGCCGTCGACAAGACATCTACAGCCGCCTGTCAACAACCCCCCGCATAACTACCAAAGCGAAAGTGGAGATTCTGGTAAGAGAGCTCTGTGTGCATCAATGACACCGTATGCTAGTGGAACCGTATTATCGACCACCTATGTTCACAGAGTCATTAATAAATTGTTACGGCGCTAACTTCTGCGCATGCGTCTTTCGCTGCGAAACTGGTATAAGGAGTTGCTTAAAGAAACGTACGCTTGAACCTATAGACCAATCAATTGACCATAACCTCCAAAGTTAGGATGTGAACGTACTCAACAAGATTGCTCGAACTCATATTTATCGCGCATCACAGACAATAGGTGGATATAGATCGTGCGGTCAGTATAATATTTTCCGCAAACACAAATTTCCGAGAGCTTAAGCATTGTACAGTATCATTTGTCGACACCTTCAGAGTTCGTTATTCTACCCATTCGATGTACCTTGTGCTAGGTGTATTTGGAAATGGCTCATCGGATAGCCCCCGGCGACATTCAGCCCCAGTACCGTTTGTCGAGGACGGAGAGCCTTCCGCCGGCGAAGAAGACGAATCCAGACGTTGTGGGGGCGTCGATAACGGTCCTAGTGATCGCCCAACTCTACATTGCTTCACTGTGGAGGAGTGTATTCTTGCGGCCCACGAACACCAAGCAATGATTAGCTGCGAAGAACATGGCACGATTATGCTCGCAGACATCGCACCGGATGCGGTAAGAAAATGAATTCATAGTTACTATGCATGAGAAGGGCAGCAAAAGTTATAGACACAGTGGGTAAATTAAGAACAAACAAGTTTACAGCAAAACCGCGTGATAGATAGGAAAGACAACGGCCAATATTGAGGACAAGAAATATGGATAACGATTTCAGAATGTGTTTATTGTCTTTCTAAAATAATCGCGCTAAAATATCGATTCCCCTTAGTCGCATGAGTAGTCTATAGATGATGCTGAGCTACTGTCGACCCTTTAACATGGTTCATCTGCATGAGGTGGACGCTATAATAGACGAATATCATTTGTGCCAAGTTGTGTGCTTACTAGTATTATGTGCCATCCTATCGCAGTTATAGGTTATACTGCCAGTGTGTAGCATTTCCGAGTATAGCACACATGTGATGTGCCTGAAAGGTCAGTGTTCTGTGTTAAGGACTACGTTGTCTGATGTATTCATCATGATATCTAATGCAAACTGCAATTGCTACTAGTTAAATACAATATAAAAGTCTACGAAAAAAAAGGATTATGCATTGGCAACTATATCAACAGATTAAAGGGGCAAAAAAATCCACACCACCAAGGACACATTCAACGTCATTTATAAATATTTATAGTTATGAAACCGATTAGTTACCTCAATCAGACTAGAAAACTAGCTCTGTTTAAAAGAGAAAGGGCAAACATTAAAACGCTTAATAATAATAGTAATAACAAGTGTGCTTCATTTGCGTTGGACGTATAGTTTAGTTGCACGATTTATTATATGAATGTTTTTATCAGTATTTAGGCTACTGCACAAGCAATAGGTAATGCCCTCCATAGAAAAATGTTGTTTATACGTACGTTCGATGCCGCATTCACTTTAATTAATTAACAGATGATACTGGGAGCTATTAACAAGGAGTAATATCTAACAGCGTAAATAAAGATTATGTAAACCAATCGTTCTCAAAATATGCGAACTAGCCCATATTAGTGTGATGAAATCTAGATGACGGCCCACGACAATATGGTTCAGTCCAGTTGCCATTGAATAAGGATGAGTGATGAGAAACTTTTCACAGATATTTCTTGGTCGCCTGAGTTTTGTCCTATTGGAGCCTTATATGATCTTTGGCGTCTGGGCGCATAAACAGATATCCTCATTCCTTTTTGCACAATGTTGCCGACGTGTATCCGTGTCTTCCGGCGGGAAACTGCTCTATACTTCACTAATTTAAGGACGTCCACTTTATGCACCGAAGCCTTGCAGTAAGGAACCACCAGCAATGCTATTCCTTTACCCTAAACCAAGAGATACAGTTTCACTCACAGTTCAGAGCGAAAAACTAGCTAATCTTGTACAGAACTTTAATACAATCTTACTTAACCTAATACGTGTATGCGTGTTAGTTGAGATTTATTTATAACTATTCTTAGAATTCAATCGTTGTTTGACAGGAAATGAAGTGTAAATACTAAATCCATCTGAATTAACTTCTTTTAAACTATTCACTATTTAAAAACAATGTGAGATGAAGCAATTGTTCGGAAATTTATAATACAAATGCACCCTTGACCATGGCAGAGTACATTAGAGTTTTTTTTCAAAAAATATCAAGTTTCATTATTATCGAAATTGCTGTTATAGTTGAAAAAACAACTTTAAGTTTCGTTAGTCCGGTAAAAAGATTGAAGCCCCCTCCCAGAGCGTTTAGACTGCTGTATATCCTGAGTGTCCGCCACAGGTGCAAAGAAAGTAACAACGATGGGAAAGAAATCCCAGTGAATTTGAAAACAAGATAATTACGATATATATTAGAAAATTTGTTTTAGCGACGAGGCTTATAGACACGTTTTTTAAACGGAATTTGCAGTAACAACGTTAGTAGCAATTTAATAATTAAGCAATAAGTTAACGATAAAACATTGCTTTCATCGATATTTTGATTAAGCAAAAGGCTTCATATCCTTAAAACACTTTTGATGTTTCTGTTTTAATGTTTCAATGTGATTCTGTACAAACGCCAAGTTTTCGATAAAACTGTCTGGGCCGGCTTTTGTTACTGCATTCAGGCCTTGGACAGATGCAAATCGTCCGGTTTGTAGCTGCAGGAATCGCTTCTTCAAAAACTTTCAGATGTGAGATTTTCTGCACCTTGTAAATATTCTCCGAGTCAGGTTTGCTATCCAGTTAACCCTACATGAAGATAGTTAGATATGTCGAGTAGCTAATTGAACGCAGTCACCTCCCTTCGGCCTTACGCTTCCTGTTCCCTTTCACCCAGTTCTTCCTTGCTTTTCTCTCGATTTTGTACATCAATATGTACTGAATCAGGTCATTGAACGACCCACCTTGATCTAGTGGAGGGATGCAACTTAAAGGGGGTAACACTGTGATGGTAGTTTATGGAAGCCAAGAATACGGGGGACCATACGAGAACTCATTCATGTGCTAATTTACTACCAAACCTCAATGCGCAAGGTTGACTACTAGTATAGGGTGAACCTTTGACATTTTTTTGATCTTAGTGAAACCACAACAGCAACTGCCATTTTGCTATACAGGGAAAACAATGTCTAAAGAGGGTTATGTTTAGCTTTTGCATCCAATTAGAAACATGTGCTGGCGAACGGAAAAACAGGAGACGGTACTAGAGTCTAAGGAAGGTTCGTCTCAAAAGAGAAAAATGCTGCTTTACCATAGAACTTGACATCTGGGGTAAGCTCTCTATGAGATTATTAACGCTAGAGACACTTAATAAAGTGCGCAATACTCAACGAGGCTTTCTAATTATGACATGATGTAAGTTATCTTGGGTCAACTTTACGATTAGCACTGGTTGTTCGTTTTAACTTTAGTGATAGCCGGTGGACAAGAGATTTGTAGCGTGATCTTTTGGCGCGGAACCTCAAACCTAAAAGTAAAAAATCAAATATAAAGAAAATAAAATTTTAACTTCGTCTTGTTATACTGAATAGATTAACCGTTAACTTATATTGTGTAAAAAGAAAACAACAATTTGTTAATAGAACCTATCTGGATTACGATTTTCGTGTGACTGCGGCAGGCCCAAATAAGTTATAGATGAAGGAAATTAGAATCAATTTTTAGAGGAATGATCGTGGTAATTCAAGTAGGATAATTATCGTACTACGAAATGCCAATAGGGAATTAGTTGGTCTACTAGCGAAATTACTGTTTAGCACTTCGCAGTCGAGAAATATCAGTGAGTTATCGTATCCTGCACAGATTACATCTTTTGCCGAGATTACGAGAGAGAGACCGACGTATGTGATCGGACGCAACTCATGAAAGTTACATGTGAATCAAATGAACTTTACCCTCACGCCACCTTGCGCCAAAGTAAAGGGTATAGTTGGCCGATTTGTCCAGCTTCAGAGTCACAGCCTTTCACGCGTGGCGCAGTCGGTACGAATCTAATAGGGCACGACATAGAGCGAAACAGCTCTTATCGTCTTCTCTCAATAGATGGCCAGCGGCGAAGATAAGCCTAGTAAGAGAAAGGTCTCCATGGGACAGGCGTATTGGATACTAGGAACCCACCGTATAGTACAAATGATTATCCTTGTAATGGTAAGTGGTATCCTTGAGTACGATGGTAAATGAATAATAGTAATGAGAATATAGAACTATTATTATGGATCTTTTGCTTTTATTTTATTTATTTAGAAGACTTATATAGAATCCTTGTTTTTGTGATTAAGGTAAGGACAAAAATCCATCGCTAAATTTTCTGACGGATAACAATATACATATACATTAGCAAAATAAAGTAATATATATATATATATATATATATATATATGGTAATGATTTTCCAAGATACTTCAGTGTTCCGCGACATAAATATAAAAGGGTATGGCATAGTACTGAAAACTGAAGGTATACCTTTGCAAGATGACGTTTTCAGATTACGTATTGCAGCATTAGGCACGACATGACATTGCAGAAAACCTTTCTGAAAGCTGGTCAAAAGCCCTATATAAGCGCAAACGTGGCCATTTAAGAGACATACTACTCTATGCTAACAATAAACATCTAGTATGATGTGCGGGAAATTTCAATTATTTACATGTACTAATGTAAATAATCGTAATGTCATTTTTATGACACGCATATTGTAGCAACGGTATAAGCATCCTGTTTTCTTAAATTAACAAATTCCGCTCACAGCTTTGCGGATTGCATGGACTGAGAGAAACACTTATTATACGTGGGTTTTTCGCCAGAACTTTGTTGTTTGTTATTGAGCTGCCTATATGCCAAGCAGTATGACACAGAGGAATAATTGAATTTACGATGTGGACGGTCTTCGTTCGGTCTACACACATACTGGGTGTATGATAAACTACCCTGCAGAGTAACTAGACCCGGGTCTGGCGGATTATGGTCAGCGAAGGGAAGAACTATCCTGATAGATCTCTGAGCGACTGCGGACCTGCAACTATTTAATCTTGTAAATCTGAGGATGTGAAGTGGATTTTGTTGAAGCATCATACATCAAAGTAACGTTAGACGTAACATAGTTATTTTAAATAACGAGTACAAAAAGAAAACATCTGTCGGACTAAAAATATTTTCACCTGATTTTCCCTAATAGCACACACGGTACAGACAAAACCTGAAATGAGAAATTTGGGTGTCTAAAATGATCATCATAATTCTATTGGAATACTTTTCAACATAGGAATTTCAATAGGTAGTAGGGAGCGAAATCTCTAAGGTATCTTATGACGATATGCGATTGTTCGCGAGCACGAACCGAAATGAGCTTTCGTGAATGCATTTATTGGTACCTGGATTGTATGGTCACTTTCCTGTATTCATCACGATCCTTGTAGCTATTATACAGCTATGCGTGTTATCAAGTTCGAATTTGTATGCTTCAGCAGCACGAGCTCGTTTGGAGATGCCTATTGCTTGCTCTACGCCGGTAGGCTGCAGAAAACAGACCTAGATCGGTTTGGTCCTGGCAAATGTTCAGCAGCAGTCACGGTAGCACCACCATTTTCTAGGAATGAAAATGAGAGCAGGGAGAAAAATAGAGTGAAAAGGACTGAAGACGTGAAACGTCAGACCGGACGCAAGATAAAGCCCGTGCGCAGAATCCTGTTCCCAGTAGAACCTACTAATGCCAATGATTTATATGCAATCCATTGAATATCCTTGTTAACTAACCACAATTTATGTTCTGATCAATTTACAGGTATTCATTGATATGAGCGGACGTTACCTGATAAACCCCGATGACATTAAACGGGGTAAGATGCTTGGCAGAGGCGCGTTCGGGTTCGTGTTCCGAGCTTCCATGCGAACAAAACTAGTGAGTGTGAATCGGATGATTTATTTGCAGGAGAGTTTTACGACAGATTTCCGATGTAGATGAGTACGATTTCCAATTACATAGAACTAGTTAATTTACGCTGCGAGAATCTAGCCAAAATCTACCTAGGACATTGTCGCATCCTATCTTTCGGTTTCCGCTTCTTTATAGGGCTACACCGATGTTGCTCTCAAGATGCTACAGCCTGTTGACCCTGGTTTCGGAGCGCGCCATAGCGACAGTATGGCTTATAAGGCAGCTTCATCAAAGTGGGTTCGAGATCCTCTGCAGTATGCTGCTAAAGCCTATTATACAGCTCGACAGGAACTGCTTGTTCTCCAGGCACTGACCCATCCGTGCATCGTTCCGCTAATCGGTAATGTTCAGCATATTAAAGCTATAATCTAGGTTGTAATGTTTCATTTTGGGGCAGACATGTTCAATTTATGATGCCCTTGTAAACCGTTTAAGCATCGAGCGGCACGTTATGAGTCGTTTCGAAGGGACTAGTCCTGATTACCAACCAATCTTTTAGTATCAACAAAAATTCGTGTCTTTCTTGTAAATGGCAGATATTTTAAGTAGACATAGAGCTAATTATTAATTAGCGACATCGCGTTATCCATGACAGTATTGTCGATGTAGATTGTATAGTCACCTGTAGCCGTACTTGTATATTGGCAGCTGATCTTGAACTAAGCGAAATTCAGTTTACCAACATCTAAGAAAACCAAGAAGACAGGTGTTCTAGCAACCTCGTCCTGCTTGCAGGTGTCTGTCCACGTCCACTTGCTCTTGTCCTAGCCTTGGCCCCTCGTGGAGCGCTTGACGCGATTCTTCGCGAGTACCGTCGGTGCGGAGTACGGGTGGAAGCCTTCGCCCTAAGAACTACAGCGCTACAAGTAGCACGAGCCCTGGAGTACTTGCACCAGCAGAGAATAATTTACAGGTTTGTACGACTAGAACTTACTTCTATTAACGAACTTGCAGTAATCCCTAATAGCCACAGCATCATACCGCTACAAGATGGATATTCGTGTTCCAAATGTGTCTAACGCCCTTCGGGAATAACTCATGAAATATCTGCCACAATGAAGTAGGTATTTACTAAGCTAGCCGGGTAGTTTAATACAGCATTATCTAACATATTGACATTCTGGTTAGGTAATTTCTAATATCCTCAAAGTAACGTTTATATCCTGTGAGATCGAGCGAAAATGGTGTGGATTTTGTGCTTTCGACGTGCAAAACCAGCAAGTAGCGCAGCATATGCGCCAACCTTGCTCACGATTGATTATTATTAGCGCGAACATATTATAAAAACAAACCCTTAATATTAATATAATAGAAGAATAACATCAATTAAAGTTACTACCATAAAATTTGGCGCCCACGTTTGTTTAATTCACGCTTATCAAGCCTGTTGCATTGGCGATATTCGAGATGTGTTAACGGACTAATTATATTCATTCAACTCACTCTTAAAATTAATTTGATAATTAACACTACTAATTTGCAAGAAACACATGTTTATTTCAGAAGAGTGTATGATTTGTGCGCTTCGGCGAGGTATACTTACCTTGTTCTTTATCTTTTTTGGTGTACGTTAGGGATCTAAAGAGCGAAAATGTACTTGTTTGGACGTTTCCAACTCCGACTCAGCTGGAGGGCCCCGTCCGGGTGAAGCTTGCTGACTATGGAATATCGCGAGCCGCCCTTCCGACCGGAACAAAAGGGTTCGGGGGTAAGTTCTATTTAAAGGCGCCATATTGCAATGCAAGTTGCGGATCCTGTGACTCTAGATCGAACGCATCGCGCTAGAACTAGCGCATTCTAACATTGCCCGTTAGCGTTTTCGCTGCTAATTAACGACACACGTTAAAATATATCCTTCAAACCGCAAGTGAGCGTGCCCGTAAATGGCTAGTGATGGACGTCGTCCAGCTATCCGGACCGCTAATTAGCAAAACTCTCACAAGATTTCTATTTACCGTTCGTACCTCCGTAAATCTAAGTACAACGAGTGAAATTGCGTTTCCTTTTATGTGTTTCCTATACCAATATCGTATAGCATCTCGTTTACCGTAACAATGACTATTTCTTTAAATATCACCAGCGGTAAATGCGCGATCCGCTGTGATTTTTTGAGCAGATATTGTCGACGCAATGAGGGACAGCGGCACTGTAGTGGCGTCACGTAAATAGGACAGCTAGTTTTTCTAATAGAAACCGACGCAATTGAGATTTCTGATCACCACACTTCAAACGTGTGCAATACAGCTAAAACGAAGCTAATGTACACGGTGTGCAGTTCATCCACATTAGCTTGCTAGTACAATAGTCCATTCTGGTTAATGCGCTCGTATTTGGTTGATTCACTTCACTGAGAAGTAGAAAAGCGTCAGTGAAGTCATCATACCTTACGTGTGAGTTCGACTTGATTTTAATAACAGTATTATCTATTTTTATTCTATTAACATTCGGGTATTTCTTTGAGGCTGCAAACTTCACTACGCATTATGACGCGACACAACCCCAACGGTTACAGAAGTTGCTGGTCATATTACGAGTTTATCGACTGCTGTCTTGTTTCGACTACTAGAACTTGCTTGTCAGCTCTCACAAAGTACAAGTTAATACGGTGTTGCAAGATTTAGAAAACTACAAAAGTGACGTACTCACATAAAAAAAGTTTACGAATGGCCATTTAACAAACGCTTTCAGGGATAACAACCACCGACATAAACATTTCAAATGTTTATAACACGAATAAGGTTATATTTTATAACCCTTTTTTGACGTTGATGTTGTTTCTTTTTTCGTCTGGTACGTGAAATTCTGCACGCTGAAGGCAAAATAAGAACAAGGTTACTTAACGGCATATGAGAGCAACGAACCTTTTACTTGCGCTGTCAAAGGCCCTTATATCTAAAGCCCGAGGCGCACAATACTTGTAGGTTGGATGTTCGGACAGATCCCATGCCAGCTCCATTGACTACTTGTGTTCATAATACAAGGGGATGTTTTTTACTGGAAACTCGAAGTCAGTTAGTATGGACACACATACAGAAATTAAGCAACATAAATTATACCCGACTCGTGAAGTTGAAGCTGAATATGTGAAGGTAAAAACTAATATGTGAGGTGGTGCGGTCTTGCCTCTACTTTCGGCAGCGTTATGTCTCCTGACGGTTGTAGGGAAGTTAGCGTCAACTGTGAGCAGCCAGAAAGACCTGGTCAGGAGCACAATTCTTTAGTTCATCGACGGGGCATAATGAGCCAACTTGAGACAAACTTTGACGCCCCCTCTGGAAATTTACCCTGAAACAGAGGTTAGACGCATGGTAAACGTGGCGCAGATAAATTTGAGGTCAAATGCCGAACTTATTGACCTTCATGAATTTGTTTCTCCTCTCAGTGTGTAACCAGCCCAGGGGTAGGTTCGACCCGAGGGATTTTAAGTCCAAATAGTACATTCTGTGCGCTATTAAGGCTGTATGTAAATTTCAAGTAGCGTTGTTTTACAGTATAAAAATCTTTTGTCTCAACGAAAAAGGGGAAATACCACTGTACTATTGTCTTTGTTTGTTTACCCAGGCAGCATATTAAGATCATTAAAATGGTTCTCTACTTACTTTGGTTGAGCCTCAGAAATGGTATAGCGTTAGGGGTGCAAGACAAATTGTTGTAATTAGTACCTACTGTGTTGTGATGTCTATCAGAATACGAATGGCGAGGTTCGCTCGTGAGGTGGCAATAACTGCCAGGGCTTCGGTAAGTAGTAAAACCGAAAAAGAGGCCCAATTGTATTATAAGCACCTGTTCAGCTTTGTGTTAAAGCTGCTAACGAACTTTGCTATTGACTTCTTGTTTAAGGACGATGTTGCTTTAATCTACTGACGATATTAAGACTAAAGAAATAAAGCGGAGACGCCGAAGATGCGAACGTATAACGAAAATTCAACTGAAGCACCTCTTAATGAAGAAGGTGATACGTTGGTCGGAATGAGTGGGGGCTCTAGAAAATAAATAATAGAGTTAAGTACAGTTAGATACTCATTGAAAGAACGTATTTTTCTGTAGATTTTGCGAAGTTATTTACGCTAGGCGCAAAAATGTTTTCAGCGTCAACCCTTCGACCATACTGTTTCCGTTTAAAGTCGTTTAATGGTTAACGTATCTCCTCATGACGTTTCCTCTTTTTAGAACGTTATCATTTCAAAAATTGATCGCAGCCATTGTAGATGGGAAATGCTTAGCTGATATCGCTATATTTCATCATCTATTGGTAAAATGCTGGGGGGTCATTGGACCAACGGCTTGCTCTCTTCTCGAAGTTCACAAGTATAATACTAATAATGGAGCAGGTGTTCGCAATCTAAACATTTTCCAAAGCGTCCAATATTAACTTGACTGTATCTAAATGAACTAATTACTAACGATAGCTGTAAGATAATAGTATAAACTTTTTCTAACCTAGCTCTGAGTTTTTTTTTTTTATACCACAGTGTGTTTACATATCTGCGCTGGTCTTTCTTTCAAAGTGTTCTTAAACGAGGTACATCTGTCTCTTTTTTTCAAAGGACGTCTATTTTGTTTTCCCCTCGAGAAGGTTACAGCTTGACCGCAATGCGCTGAGCCAGACAGCTGGGTTGTAGGGCGAAAGAGACCATACAAATAGACGGAACGCTGCTTTTGATAGATTTAGCTTATTCTTCGCAAACTTTCTCATACGATTCCTTACATGATCTAAATAAATATTTTGGGTTTGTTAATTAACAATCCAGGATATCTGCGTCCGGCTGATGTCAGACCTTCGATAAATATTACAGGATTGGTTGTGCCCATAAATGAGCTTTATGCTTTCATTATCCTATTACGCCTGGGGCCGACATTTGCAGCGAGAGAAGTATTCCAGATAGAATTGTGCCATTTTTTTACAGTGTACCCGAATGGCTGGTGCTCGTTCTGTGGCTTTCTTATTACTGTTGCTGTTAATAACTTCATCTCAGTCTCACTACTTATAGTGAGGCACAAAGAACGGTGCGTTTTAGTGCGCGTTGTTTCCTTTTTGGGCGATGACGTCACGAATAGCTGGAGGGCATGGAACTACTACTAGTCACGCAGACAAACGCGTACAGGGACGTATGACTTAGCAGCTGGCGAATGGCGGATAGGAACTGCAAAAATAGCCTAGTGGTTCTCTGCCAAGCCGTACTACGATGGGACATGCGCCGGTCCAAACCTGGGCACTCGACGCCTGTGGTACGCAAGCAACGCTCACTAAGCGCCCACCAAGCGCACTGAAAAGAGCCGGCTTAACTAAGATTTTCTGGCGTGCGGCCAAAAGAAAATGACATTCAAGATGTGTTTCGTTATCAAAAAGCGAGTAAACTTCTTAACCGTGCACACGTTAAAAGCACCCAGGTCATAATAGGATTTTTGTATTTTTGGCGTCTGCGTATTATTTATTGCTTTCTATTCATTGTCATTATATTGTAACGAATTCCAACTTTTCTCAGAGTTATTATAGATATAGAAATATAGATATTATAGAGATATAGAAATGTGGAAATTCTGTAGTAGTATAATAAGAAAATCGCAAATGACCATTGCTACTGATTTTTTTGCACCTGACCTGAACTGAAGGTGGCCATTCTAAGAACACTTTTATTAGGGCGTTGATATTAGTTGTTCTTAGTGTATAAATGAGATAAGTACGACCAGAGCTAACATTCTGCGCCCGATGTTATTCACGAACGCGATGGACTCTCTATTTCTAATTTCTAAAAATCAGTCGAGCTCAACGCCGTTATTCTAATGCATGTGCTTATAGATCGATTGATTGTACAGTCTTGTAGCATGCTGCTGATGCTAAGTATAGAGAAGTGGCTTGTATACAAGTCTGTACGTGAGAAAATACCTGTAATTGGTGCCACCCTTTGTACCCGTACTTCAGGTACTGAAGGCTTTATGGCACCGGAAATTGTTCGCCACAATGGCGAAGAAGAGTACACCGAAAGAGTCGATTGCTTCTCATTCGGGATGTTTCTTTACGAACTTGTGGCTTTAAGGCCACCGTTTGAAGGCAGCGACTGCGTCAAGGATCACATCCTGGATGGAGGACGACCAATGTTAAGCCACCGGGTAAGTGACGAATTTGTTATGAGAAAACCGATCGTGCTAGTTTATTTCATTGTTGTTACCGCGATGAAGTGCTACCTGTTTTCATTGCTGCAGCTCCGTTCTTCAGTTTTTATGATTAGTATTTACTATTAAACAAACAGTTTTTATTGATTTTAAAATGCATTAACCATTCGTCAGCTTTACTGCCGATACGCCTTTCTTATTTAGATATAATTGTATTAGATACGATAGCTTGATTCGTGAACTTCATCCGACCCAATCACTATATAAAGTGGCGTGTTTTACATTTTTTAGTGCAGCATTTTCCACCGAGGACTCTATAACTGACAGCAGAGTTCGAAAGAGGCTTGCTAGGTTTAAAGGTAACATCTTAAACCTGGAAAATCGGTTGATGAGGCCCAACGAAAAACACGGTCGAAAGTTCGAAGAAAAACAGCCATCAAACAGCTTTGGAGTTTGTTGAGAAGCTCGGATGAGTATCTAATCTTGCCGGTTATCTAAATCTGTAAGCTTTAATCAGACTGAAAGGCACTGTGACTTCACAATTTGAGGCAAAAGCCCTATGCAGTACCGCTTCTCCTCACAGCCCCACAGCGTTTCGGCGACACAAAGCCGGCGTTACCGCAATGACAGGCTCCTACACAGAATTGTTACGGGTGACTGGAACTGGTATACCTTCGTCGGTATGAGGCAAAGGAATAGTCTGCATCAAGGGATACACCTGAACCCAGAGTTGAGCCAGATATCTCAATCCGGGAAAAACATAATTTGACCTCTATGGAACTGGAAGGGTTTTGCACACTGGAATATATGGAGAGATGTAAGGAGGTGGACAGGAACCTGTACACAGCTAGTCAACGAAATAAGACTTGTAGATAAAGATAAGTCATCCATCGGTAAAACTGCAAGCCACAGATTATAGAGGTCGCTGAGGTCGTCTTGTCAGAGCCTGAATAAAATATATCTGTGCCCATCGGATTATCCAGATCTCGCGTTAACGAAAAAATACTATATCAGGTTATTGCTAGAGGCAGTTTGTAACCAAACGTTTGGCATTGAAGATGGTTTCAAAAATTTCGTGAAAACAAAATTCTTGGATATCGAATCTGAACATTTTTAATAGATAGAATAAAAAGTGGTTGAAACGCTCGAGCAGGTCGTAAGAAGTGAGGGCGAATCCTACTAAATTAATTTGTTACTATAATTTGGGTAAAATGCTCTTTTTCATTAGTACAAAAGACGGATATTACTTATGCACCAACGTAACATACTGCAAACGCTAGCGGCCATAAAGTACAATAACTTCATACCTTAGTACTTGCTCATTAATTCATTATAATTAGTACCTCTATTTGAACTAGCTTTCGACTATGAAGTTGCGGCTTGCGGGTAATTACGTATTTTAATGACTTTTTTCTATTATCTTTCTTTCTAAAGAGCAGTGAGGGAAACAAGGAGTCAACTACAGCACAAACGGTCGACACACATATTCACTGGCCATGCGCCAATACGGGTAGCAGATTCGTTCTAGGCATACGAGTGGTTTTATACGAAACTCATAAGATTCACACATTTCTTTTTAATCAGTGTGCTCTTAGAACCCATTTATAAAGCTTGTGTGGGATCACGGGATGGGACCTAGTGGATTCATAACGAAAACAACTTAGCAAAATACCTTTCGGTACTGGGTTTGCATTCGCGTAAATAGGCATGCTATTACGCACGAGAAGAGCCAGCAAAGCCAATGTGTCGCCTGCTTAGTTTCTAAGCTCTAAATTACATGCTCCTAGTAGCAGGACCTTGGTGAATATTTGATATCCTCCCCGCTTCTTTTCTCTCTGCTGCGGTGCCTGTGCCCAGCGGGCGCGGAGAAGACCGTTGTGGGCGCTCCGCGAGAGTGGCCCGGAACGGGACTCCTGTTTGAGCAGCAGGGGGGCATCCAATAGAAACTGTGGTAGTAGCAGCACCACCACTACCAAAACATACATAGGGGTAAGTAAGATCCTATTCGTTTAAGTTTCTTTACCCGCACAATCCCAGACGCTCCTGTAACCCTGCTGGAGTGCCTCGCTTATGTAGCAGTTTAGTCCTTGAGGTCGGGCCGATGCACTCCGCTTACTCCCTCCACTTGTAGAAGAACTGCTAGCACGTCAGTGCGAAGCAGTTTGTCAGCCGGGAGAATTGAAGGCAAGTCGTAGGCTCTACGGGGAGTTTTTCAGGGCGTAACGGAGCTTGCTTGGTGGAAAGCGATTGATCTTCGCTGTGGGAACATCAGATAGTTCAAAGCGTTTTCTGCTTGTAGAACACGCACGAATTAGGTGACTACGACACCGAAGTAGCTCGTGATGATAATTACCTAATAGGAATCTTGCTTTTTTTGTGCTTACTAACTTGCGTGAGGTCCTCAGACTTTATGAAAATTGTTCGATGCAGACATCACATGGCGAACTTTACTGCATTGCTCAGGCTGAATACTCTGACTATTTCCATTTGAATTGTTTTATGAGTCAGGCACGCATGCCGGCTCTGTTATAGGAGTCTGCGTGATATGGCATTGACATGCTGTACATGGTGCATTATAAGGCTGGCGTTGTGATTTGACAGCTTTCAAAGTAGATCTTTTTTATGTGCCAGAGTGCGGACAGTTCAGCGGAATAAGGTAAACGTCCCTAAAGAGCTTTTGTTCACTTGGCGTGTGCAGTGCAAACGCTTTTTGTTTAAGCTAGCCTTTGGTTTAAGCCGCCGAGCTCAGGCACGCTCAGCTCGAGAGACTGAACGTCCTTTCGTTCAAACGTGGAACTCACTGATAGAGGTTGTCAGGTTCCTTCTCTAGAGGGAACTTTACCTTACAGGATTTACAGGTATGACCAAAAACAATCAAGGCCCAATAATTAGTTATATGGTTTACGTGATCTTTTTTGACTATCCACGTCAGTTTAATTAGTTGAGTGAAGAGACAAAATGGCAGATCATATTTATGTAGATTATATTAAAATAACATAGAACTAATTCTAGAAACAACGTAAATGATGTACACGTGTCTTTGCAATACCGACATGTCAGGATGCACCAGTGCGTCTATCTAGAGTGAGCCAGACGATTGCGCATAGCCGATGAGATAACACAAACATATTTGTGATTACACAGACGCATTTATATGGCCATGTAGATCTGTGGATTCAACCAGCAAAAATGGTGTATTTGCGCGCAATTTGGATGCACATTTTTTGGACTTCTGCAAAATTGTTTTCAAAGGTGCTTCCCTTTCATGAGTAATTCAATCCTACACCTTTGTTTTCTGGGGTTTGGTAGTAGTTCTGCACCCAGCGACCAAAAAAATGAGTTGGTAAGCTTTACGATAAAAGGCGAATGACGCAACGTTAGATCGCAGCACGCAGCAGTGTCACCGAACGCTCTACACGAAACCCGCGATTATCTATGCGCGTTGTTATGTATGTAGCGTCGTATCTTATACTGGTAGCACTGACGTTACGATGCAGTCATAGTCTGTTACTTTGTGCCAGCACAGCTACAGAAAAACGGTCAGACGCACCACGTTTCGAGGCGTTTTGGATTGTCTGGCTTTCCGGATTGGTCTCGGCATCCCTTTGCTAGATGCTTACCTAGCTGTGTAACACACTTGGGACGTGCGTTCCTGTGGTAGGCTGCTGTAAGCCTATGTATGTCTCGGACTCCCAATGTTCAGGAAAGAGGACAGAAGGCCGACCGACTACGCAGATAGCTCTGATGAGGGACGATGAGGTTAGAGCCACCAGTTACCCGCACAGAGTCGCTCATGACCTACCGATGCTGCTCGTTCCGCTTTTTGTAAACACTGGCGCTCGTAGTCGAGTCGCCTAACTACTAGGTCGCTGGTAGGAGCCATGTCTAAATCTAAATGAAGACAAGTTTGTTCATGTGGCAACGGTAGAGATTCTCAGCAAGCTTCGGTCTGCTGCATGTTGGCCAACAGCAGTATTCTCGCATTGCGCACATACCGGCGTAGTTTACCACAACACACATGTTACTTCAGGACTACGACGACGTTCGTAGGACTGGTAGGACACGTCTCGGAGACCGCGATCATCGGTGCTATGGTTGGAAGTTTAGACTTACGACAAGCGTGTACAAATATAGCCACGGCAGTCAGACCCACGGGTGGACAGGCAAAAAACAACCTAGCTAGGTGGGCAGGAGCACTTCTTCCTTTTGTATAGCATTGCCAACCATCTCTGTTTCGTTCCGCGCACACTCTGTTCCGACTGCTATGATAGAAGAGATAAAGGGGGACCGGCATCCATACACAGTGTATACACACCATTCTTTAAACTAATAACATTCAGGAGGAAGGTTTAATCTTACACCTCCAAACAGATAGTCAGAGGTATTCCAGTGGCTCCGAGCGGGTCATTTTCATAATGCTGTGCAGTTTCCTCTTTTTCATCCTTTCCTCTGGGGAAAATCGTGGCGTATGGTGTGTTTATGGGGATATGTCTACACGTGAGTCTGTACATGTAGAGGGTGTTCGTTAGACGAGGAAAAATATGTTATCATATTCCTTGAGGAAAGCAACGGGGTAAATTTCCGAGAGGCTGCCACTACTCCGCAGTTTCCGGCCAGATTCTCCAGAATTGACATTGTTTAGTCTGAAATTGAGTTTGAACTTACACGTTTAGATGCAAGCGTATGTCTCTCGTCAAGTTTGGCACAAGGAAAAAGCTAAAAGGGGACAGAATTTCATTTTGTAATATGTGATATGTTATAGTTACATATAGATTTGAGGCGTTTGTTTAAGCAACTTACATGCCAGCGCAGAGCCACCTAAAGTTACGGGTTAAATTGCTTGGCAGCTGCGTGTTGTTTGGATCCGGTTGGCCCCGAAGTTTTCGAGACTAGGTAAATGCTAGAAGTTCTTAGTTATGTAATCATAAGAATGTCATTAAGACTACTTAGTGATATGCTCGTTAAGACCTACATCTAATTTATTAATTCAAAATTATGAAACTCAGAGTCTTCTTTAGACAGCTTTCTTTTTCTAATATGGGTAATGCAAAATCGGCATGATTGAACCAGATACGTATTAGCTACTAGCAGTAATCTGGGCGATTGTGCGAGTGGTTTGTTAGCATCCGATAATCTCTATTTATTTATTATTATTAAAAAAAACTTCGTCTGTGAAAATGTAAAGCTTGATTTATTCGTTTAGTTTATCCGCTCGGGAGCAACATTTTTACCTTTGTGATCTTTGCTTCGATAGCGACATAACTACAGAGAGCAGCTATGCTAAATATCGTTGTGTTTCTTTTCAATTTTCGAAAATTTTGTAACTCGTTAGGAGGCGCTTTCTACCCCTGGGTACCAGTTGGACCTAATGACGAGGTCGTGGGCACAGCTACCAGCTGATCGACCTAGCGCGTCTCAGCTTGTCTCGATTGTAACAGCGCCCGAGTTCGGACACTTCCTCGATGCTGTATCGCTTAAGCACGATACGGTATCCGCGTGCGCCGTAGACAAAAGCCTTTGGATGGCGAGAGTGGACGGCAAGGCGCAGCTACTTACGAGCGATGGAGGCACCTGGGCACAACTTAAGGTTCGTCTAACAGTTAATAGCTACATACATGAAAAGAACCCATGTGGAAAATCTTTATGGATAGACCAGACATTGTCATGTTAGCAGATGTGACTAATAGTAACGTAGGTAAATAATACACTGTATGATATTTTAAGGAACTTGAGAGTAGCTTTATGAAATACATTTATTAGAGTAACGTCGAAAAGAAAAGCAAGTCCACTTTGAGCAGAATTTTAGATTGGTTAAAAATTTTGGCGTTTTTTCAATTCTTTTTACCCTATATCGTGTAAAATTATAATTTTACACGATATAGGGTAAAAAGAATTCTCACTATTACATCTTTTCGCGTTCGTAATGAAATCTAGAGAGGTTTCCACCGTTGTAGGCTTTGTCAATGTTACGAAACTTTGTTTCCATTGTATTTATCCGATAGAAGGCAACATGGCACTAGTCGTTATCCTTTATAGATATCGTGCTGTTTGTTAACAATAGAAGGCTATAAATAAACAATAAACGTAGAAGTTAAAGCAATAACTAAATCTGATTGCTGAGTGCTATAGCCCGATATTCAGATGAGACGTCCGCGACATAGAGCAGCTCCGTACCAACAACGCTTTTGTTATGTCGAGAACGTCTCTTTTAAATAACGTATTACAATACCAAACGGATTATAGTTACATATATATATATATATATACATTGTCGATACGTTATGTCTGTGCTCCCTGTGGGTTATTCTATACCATTTACAAATGAACTGAGTTAACGCCTGCACCGAACACCATCTATTCGTTCAACTAGTGCACATTGGTGATAACTGTAATTTATTTCTACAAGTAGAAAGGCGTCCATATCCACATTAGGCTATTTTACAAGTCGTTCGCCTACAAATGTATGCTGTATTGGGCATCGCCCTATATAAACACAGCAGTAAACATATTTTTTTGTTTGTGTAGTAGGATTTGTTATAACTATACGCTAAATGTGTAGATAAGCGATGTTCGTAAATACGATGTAAAACGCATTCGTGGGTTTGAACTAGGGTTTCGGTGCCATGTTGGTTGATCATTTTAAGGGAACTCATGTATTTTGCAGTTGTATAATATAGGCGTACATCAGTCCATGCAAGCCACTTTCGGCCGAATCCGCTGACAGTCCGATCGACCCATTGTAAGCTATTGATCCCGGCTATCCCAAATTCCCTATGAATATTTAGTTATCAAGGTGTTAAAGGAGAGAAAAGTGTATGGCCAGTTTTTGAAACTACCCGTTTGTGTAGCATGATAAATAGCGATATTTCGTACACGCATGTTGCGCATAGTCAAGAGCTGTGCATCAATAATCATATTCTCTACTTTGGACCTTTTTCTGTGTATTGTCTTGTGCTACTATTTCTTTTTTTGGGGATGTCAGGGGTTTCCTTAATCCAGAGAGCTTCATCCTGACTACGTGCTTCATCATTGCAGTCTCTCTATGTTGCCGCCGCTTGCATTGCCTCAGTCTGCAGTCCTTCCTGTATAAGCCGAAGAAAGAGGATGGGTTTGAGACAGCAGGGGAATAGTGGGGTGTAATGCCACTATGACAGTACTCAAGGAAAGGCTGCTAATGAAAGTTGGCTGTGGCCATGCATCGGCAGCGCAAATACTTTAGGCACGATAGAGCGAAGTTGATGCTTGGAACGGAACAAGCTTAGGTCACATTTGTAGGACAAAGCTGTACACTTACAGTATGCAAAAAAACAAGTACATGCGAACAGCGATCTTGCTGATAATAAATAATGCCACAGTTTCGCCGTTGCTGCGGCTTCAGTAGCTGTTATGGAGGCTATAGTGGTACCCTATAAGTCTTTGCAGCTTTGAACCGGGTTGGTTAACATTTTACTAAGTTAAACTTTACTGAGCACGCTTTACGTCGACGAAAGTTTCTCGTACGCTCCAAATGAAACAGAAGAAGTCCAAAGAAGCAATGAAGATACACAGAGATGATTTGCTGTGACCAAATGTTCCTGGTTCGATCCGACGTACATTCTTTATGGATCATAATGAGACCCATTTCATCGTTGTATCTTAGCGTCTGGTCGTTGTATATATATACATATGTTTTCCTAAAAAGCCCTTTGACAATAAGATTAGCCCAAGCTATTTTCATGCATTAAAGCATTTAAAGCTCTACGATTTTACTAATTGTTGAAAGTTTTGTAGTCAGTGTACAATCGGTGTGGCAATTCTTTAGAAACCCGCGGAAAGTGTCGAGTGCCCGGCCGATGGTTCAGGAGGTATTAGAACATGTCAGGCAGGAAGACACAGTAAGTCGTATTCGTTCCGTTACTTCGTAGGTTACTATGCATGCCATCGCCGAACCCAATAGCATCCTAGAACTTCGGACCTGCTATTGTTCCAGGAAAAAAGCCTTTTTGGATACTATTGTATTTATAATAACCTTGAGTTTCAGGATGGGTCATAATGGCAAAGACCTCTACTAAGGTCCAAATCAACTTATTTGTTTAGTTATTCAGATATATGCTGTAAAATACATGAAATCATAAAGACTTGACAAATTAGACTAGTACAGTTGTAATTATTGGTTAAAAAAAATCTGGTACGTTCGGAGAGATGATTAGAGGAGAGAGTTAGCCTATATATTATATTACGTACCTACTAAAGTCACTCCATTACAACAACGGCGGCATTACTTAAATATGCCTGTGCTAGTGGTGTTCACGTTGAAGATCTAAGCGCAACAAACTAATCTCTTTCTCACATCTTCATAGGGATATTGTTTATAACACGAAATGTAAACAATACGGTAAAATTTCTCAACTGATAAACCCAACGCGTTGTGGGCAGGCCTGGTTGCCGTACAAGCGTTTTTCTTCGCTCAAGACTCTTTGTGGACAAAAGGGCCTAAAGGAAAGAGTATCCGCGGCAGCTGGTTTGCGCAGAGCTTGTTACTTCATATTGCAGTTAGCAGCTTTCACTAATCTTGACAGTCGTAAGCTAGTTTCAATGTCGACAGTGTTTCTATATTAGTTGGTGGATTGTTAAGCAGGCGTTAATAGACGGGCAGAACAAAGCGGAAACCCCCCTCAAAATGACGGGCCCGGGATACCGTACCGTATCTGAGAAACCTCCCAGAGGCTTGTCGTATCTAAACAACTTTGGAGTCAGATAAACGTTTTTAAAAGTAACCAAAAGCACTAATAGCTAGCGTAGTGCACTGGGTTCCTTCTTCCCAATATCGGCATGTACAGTTGCGCTCATTGAATGGGTTGCTTGAATTCAAATGGTGGTCAGATTAGTGTTTTCGTAATATGACATAATCTGCTGGAAACCACTTAATTTGTTAAATTAGAAAATAATCCCATTCGATGCTTTTGAAGTCACCTTATGTCACTGGTGATAATGCATCGGTATTTTAATAGAAAGGTAAGCACGTATGTGTCCTGCTCTCAGTGGAAAAGAGCCTGTTGTTTCTCTCTTCTTCCACTTAATCTGTGCTTTCATGCGGGTCTTATTTGTGCTCTGCAAGCCTCTATGCGAGTTTCGATACCCCCAAGAAAGTGCTAAGCTGTGTGCATCAGCCTTCTAAACAACGGACCTGATTGCTCAAAACATTTCTGACAATTATTATAAAAGTCGGACTCTGTGGGTGGCTTGGCACGCAACGTACCCATCCATACCTGCGGCACTAGACTGCACCCTATTATTAGAAAACTAAAAGATCTTCAGAGTTTTGAATGTTCTTCATTCTCTGCAGTGTAAGCGCGTGTAACAAGCTTCTGTTCTTTCACGGCTGCGTTTGCCCAACGCCTCCGCCTTCACAGCTCTTACAGATTTTCCCTAGTGCATATTCCTGTTTGTCCCGTCTAGGAGTGCCTTCTTGCATGAAGTCGTAAGATGTTTTCCCCTGTGTTTTTTAACAGATCTACCAGCTGTCCGATATTTGCCTGGCCACTGATAATAAACCCCGGTTTGAAGGCTGATTAAAAAAAAGTGGGCTGCACAGTGGTATATTCGTCATTTCGTCTAAGGCAGTAATGAGAAATTTCACCACGATGCGCATACGATCGGCGAACGCCATTTTTTTTTTGTGTTACGTAGTCAGTAGTGACGTAACTGATAGTTACCTTAAAATTTGATTATCGACATTTCTAATGGGTTAGTAGCTTTATGATTATAGTTGCCTGAGCACAAACTGATTGAAAAATCGCCTAGTACCTTCCGCTTAGAAGCACGTTGCAGAATGCTTATTTGATGGTTCTGCCGTTTGTCCTATGAATGAGTCCTCTATAGATATATCTCAAGGGAACACGGTATCTTACGTTATTAGCGAAAGTGCAAATGAGGTACCTAATGCAGTACTGCGAGGAAGTTGTATCTCGGGTATCTGTAAGCGACTTATTATGAATTTTATGCTCTACATGTTGCTATCTGGAGTAGACAAATATAAATACTGTGCAAAATGTGTAATAACGTTTCTGTCGTGTTAATAATCACGATCTATACGGTGTGAGCAGACGCATTTTTCATGCAACAAAATTGGTCGATCTCAGCAGATAAATATCCAAAGCATTAAATAGGCAAATAGCAAGGAACGAATCCCTCACTCCAGCATTTAAGAAATAAAAATCTTGACCGCCGAAAAAATGATCAAGAAATACAAATTAACAGTGGACAAACGAGACGAAATCAGGTGCTTAAATAAGGCGAATTGAAGATTTACATGGCAGCCATGTAAATGTCCTGGGTTCGAGTACTACCTTACTGAAAGGCAATGCCGTTTCGTATTGGAACGTATTGAGCTGCTTCTCGCGAGGTGCAGTTCACGCTAATTTCAGCTCTGCAGAGTAAACGATGGCCTAACCTGCCAGTGCAGTGAAAGGTTATCGTTGAAATTATCCATTGAACTTCGAGAAGAAAGTGACGTGAATTTTTCTCGAGTAAGCCCAGTTCTTTTACTCGATAGATCTTCAACAAATAATACTTTTTCTAGCAAATAGCTCGCGGTAAAGGTAGGATCTGAAAAGACGAAGAGTACAAAATGTTTTTTTGTGGTACCCCCATGAAAACGCGATTGACTTTAGCTTCATACTTTCAGTATTTGTAAGGCCTTTTCTATGAGTGGCGAATTCAACGCAATATAACAGTATTTTTTGGAATGCGTTACATTAGTAACTAACATAAATATGTACATGCATGCACGTACTATAAGTGTGGCACGAAGTAGAAATATTTAAAGGTCCCTATTGAAATTAGCGTAATATTCTGTTTGCCACCGCTATTAATTCTAAGACAACACGATTGCTATTACGTCGTAGGCCATAGCATCCAGTTGCGATCTTAATGCTAACCTTGTGTATCCAAATACACAGTTCTACCTAATAGTCTATGAGGCTGAGCGCTACCATCTTGTACAGACAATTTTCTGCATTCGGACCCGTACGACTTCGCTCTTTGCAAATGAGGAGAAGTTACGTGGTTGCTACATCAGCTATGTTTTCCCAATTATCTTCCACTGATGCGAGTCATTTGCTCCATAGTCCTTTTTTTCCATTCGACCTTTGTTTTTTTTCGTTAGCATTGAAAATAGCGCAGAGTTACTTTTCCATCCCCCTAACCCCATACGACAGGGCACTAACACAGTGAAGTGGGCACGCGACTGCTTAGACAGCGTGGCTTCCCCGGAAAGGTCGACTCCGGTGCTCCGTCTTATCAAGAATCCATTTGATCAGCTATATACCTGAATGAAACTGGCAAAACAGCGATCCTACGACATAGCAAAGAGAAAGTATTAGCAACGACGTAAAATTTGAACTGGTGACGGAACACTAGATAGTTGCGCATCGACTGCTCTTCAATGCTCCTAACAGTATCATTTTTGGTAGAATTATTGACGGGTTCGTGAAATTAATCTATAAATGACTAGATACTGGAGAACGAATATCCCGCAGGAGTTTCTATTCTGGGATTTTTTTACCTCAAAGCGGAGTGATTGAACGGCTCGTTTGTTTAGATGTACGTGAGACCGGCCGCTGTAAGCCTGTCGGTATATGTTAAGACATATTGAGTATTTCTAGAGACTTAGAGAGGAGAAACTAGACAAGCGTTAGTGCGTCGATACAGCGTGAAAATAGCAAAACGACAAATGTCATACGAAGCGTTTCCAAAAAGCCGTTGAACGAGTCGTACTTGACAGACTCTATGCACTTTACAATAAAAACCAGTTGTCAGCTACAGTGTTTGCTAGCTAAGTTCGGAGTACTCTCCCTTTCTAGATCCTAACTTTATGCAGACAGACAATCAGCTGGCAAACCAGTTGGATACTAGCACGACATTTGATAACTGACAATAGCTTTTGTCGGCATCGTTGCGACAATAATATTTGCTAGCGGTTGGTACCTCTCACAGCCTGTGGGGCAAAGCTCATAGTTGACAACACCGGTCGCAGGCCCCCAGGCTGTACCGCTATGTTACACCCATGTGTGAAGTATCTAGCAGGCCGCAAAGCTTTCTTTACCTTCGTGTGTTCGCCAAATATTTTTTTGCTTGCGATTTTGCTTTTTGTAGAAGGGAGGATCACAAGTAATACATATGTTTCTAGAAAGTGAGAACTACTACCGCCTAAGCAGGAGACATTGTCGTTTTTATGGCCTGCTGATGCATAAATGGACGCTGCATGTACATCGACACATAACGAAATTTCGAAAAGCCCTAGGTTTTGCGATATTCTTGGCTCAAATGGCACGCTTAATGACTACCCTTAATTGGGTATTTATCGGTGATAATGGAACTGTTGTAATAATGCACGGGAAAGCTTCACTTCCGGATAGTTCACACGCGAAGTTATTTTATGCTTAAATGAGTCATCTTCCCTTTATGTTTGTATAATTACAGGTGATTCCGATTGAGGTTGATTGTCAGATATCATCGTTGTGCTACGATGGCCTTTCCAACGTTTGGTTAGGTGACAATCGCTCTCGAATTCATGTCGTTGAGTAAGTTGTGTGTTCGAAACGGACATTTTTTTTCTAAATAAACACAGCAGATTTAATATTACCTGATCACTTTTGTTTATTGTAATGGGTCACTTTTATAGAGCACTATGTGTCGGTACACATTTCGCGATAAAAAAAAAAACACTTTTTGAACAACTAGAAACACGTTGGTATCTGGCTGACACGCTCATTTTAACTGCGCATGCGCGGTGTGCATTTTTAGTAACACCGAAACGTAGCGAAAGTAATGAGATCTCAATTGTTTTTATTATAACCAATTCGTTTTAAAAGAGCTGTTTTTGATGATTCGAATTTTTTTTTCATATGTCTTATTTTTTTTAATATGCATATGTCTTAGTCATATGAAAAACACCAACATAAACTTACTACTGTAAGTAAGTGTTGGTGTTTTTCAAAAAAATAAAACTAAAATATACCGTCGGCAGAGACTAGACGAAGCCTGCGATTCGAACGCGCGCTTCTATATGAGTTCATTCGAATTATCCACATGTCGACCGAATTGCATAACATAGGCCAGCTTGCCATTACCGCGCAATATCTTGGCCGGCACCGATCAACATGCATTCCTAATAACAGATTTCTGTAGGGAACCACCACGGAGTGAAAAATGGTGTATTTTTTTTTATACTGGGCATTGCTTAAGCAGGGCAAGACGTTGATTGTTAGTGTCTCTGTGTAACCCAGTTGCATCGGGGTTGTTCATCGAAAAAAGCCTAACTAGCAAGGTCTGCTTAGCCTGCTTTACGACAACACTAGGCTACGTGCCGCGAAAGTGGTGAAGACTGACCTGCAAGAGTTTGGGTACCTTGTTTGTTCTTTGGATTTTGTGACAGCCTATTACCACGTCTTCCGTTTCGCGTCCATTAGCCAAGCGCTTAAAGCCTTTGCAAATAGGTAGCTTCTTGAAATTTAATAGAACAATTTTTTCAAAATTAAGCCCGCCAAATTTTTACTTGACACAAACTACTTCAGAGGTGTCAGTCGTGAACGATGGAAAAGACTACAGAACGGGCTAACATGACAGAACTGTATCATGTTAGTCCGTAACTAAGAAATTAGGCTTGTTTACGTCTAAGTTTAACTCAAGTTTCTCGTTACTATTATAACGCTGTTCCACGAAACAACTTTTCTCTACTAACCATTTCGGACATCGAATAGGCCTTAAAAAATAAAATATACATTTTATTTAGTAAAAAATGGTTGTCAATGCTGGATATTGTGCTCTTTTAGCATTCGTAGCCGCAGACTCAGCTTTTATCGACCGCATCAATCAATGTGATAGATGTACGCAAATGCAAGAAGACGAAAAATAGAGCGGAAGCTGACCAGAGTTGGCATTAGTAGTTCATTTTTTTTCTAATGAAAGCAAAATGATAGCTAAAATTATTTTTATTTATTCCTTTTATTGATTTACATACACTTTTATCCAGACCGAACTGTATGATTCTTTCCATGTTTCGAGGTTTAGGTCCGGTATATCGCCCTAAAACACTTTACCAAGCGGTTGGCTCCCAGCTATATAATTCTACTCAATTCGAGCCCTTGACTTTCGTTCAGGTACTTCCGATGTATTGCAAACGTATTCAAATAATTATTGTATTATTATCCCATGAGCAATCTAGAATAATTGAAAAAAGCTTTCAGTAATAACCTTCTATAAGATCCAATCACGAGTCATCGATTTTCTGATTATAGAACGGTTTTCGATGCTGACACTTTGTGGAAGCTGCCCACCGCATCCCACATTGCCCAACTCAGCACTTCATAAATATGTATTATATATAGATACTCATAGTTTGGCTGTCATAAAGTTGAATCTGACAATATTGTACGATCTTGTCATGTAATAGAATATTATCAATTAATAGGAAGATAAAATGTATCAATAACAGAACGAGAATTTAGGCGTCAGGCAACAAACTCTACCGAAAGTGGCTCGAGCAATCTGACTCAAGTTAAAAGTTCCGTGCTTAAGCATCGGGTTAAACGATTTGGTTTGTATGACAGAACTTGTTACGTCGCAACTTTATAGCTACCCGATCGACCAGCTGAACTAGTTGTTATAGGAACCAGCAAAGATTATTTCGAAAAAGTCTAAAATCTCATGGCGTAAAGGCTTGCCGGTGCCAATTTAAAAATGCAAGACAATAGGAAGCAGCTATCATTATCCTGACGGCGTCCTGTCTCCCAGCGCCGCTCATGTTATTCAAGGCAAAACAGCTAGGATAATTCTTTCTGTCCTAACTTGCACAACCCCTTTCTTGTCATATTACAATATCGAACACCTCTTTTGATCAGCAACTGGGCTCCCTGGAGCGCGTAACGTGCGTCAGCTGCCAAGTTTGATTCGAGCGAGAGCCACTGGGTGAGACGCCCCTTTGAAAGTTGGATACTTCGTGTCGAATCGGCTTCCTGCTACCTCGCAAAGCCTTCGTTTTGTTTCTAGATAAAAGTTTCTAAATAATATACCTAATTTTGTTGATAATATTATACAGAATACGAGCCCAGTCATATACTTGTACACGACAGGTTAATTGCTAATTATTCTATGAATGCTAATTATACTAAGCATTTATTTAATATATTTAGTAATAATATGTGTTGCTATTCCTTAACATTCCTCGTAGGGCCCACACATACCAGCGCACCCGTGTCCTCGAGGTGGCCTGTGATTCTGCGGTAGCACAGATCTCGCTTCATCAGATCTCTCGAAAGGCGGAGAGGTCAAAAAAGGGGAACGAGCATGTGAACGTGATGCTTTCTGCCGTTGTCACCGAGAAGAGACAGGTACGATAATAACAATAATACCACCATCTATTTCCTACTAGCTCTACTACAATGGCAGCAGTTGCAGCAAACGCGGCTACATCAGCAACTTAGACCACAAAGGTAAACAAGCTCAGTGCAACAACCACCCCCCACCCACATCCCAGCCCAGACCCACTGAATGGCCCTGAATGGCCCATGAGCCTATGCAAACGGTTTGGGAGCAGCGTCTTTTATTATTTTTAGTATTATGACTTCTATTATGTGGTTAACATAAGGCACAGGCTAAGTGCCCCTGCGAGCTCGCGTCAGTATGAACTTAAAGGCGCGAACTAATGAGGCGTGCATCTCTAGCACTGTCTAAAACAGATCATTTGAATCCGGAATAGTGCAATAGTAAACGCATCAAAATTGTGAACCGGTGTCTGCAGCGGTGGCAACGTTTGATGCATGCATGCATAAGGGATAGCGGTGATTTTTTCAATTTTTTTTTGCTACTAGGTGTGGTGGACGTGCATTCGATCGTGCGAAATTCGCTCTCCGTATAAAAAGCCCGCGTGTATCGGGATGAAGATGGCCGCAAGCGACGATGTCGATGATAACGATGAAGAGAGCCAAGGCGATGAATGCCGGCTTGAAAGTAGTACATACACGGGTGGACAAACAAACTTCACTTTTGACGAGATTGAAAAACTTGGCCCAGTATTGAACACCAAGTTTGTGGAAACAAGCGATCCCGATGTGTGAGTATTAGCGATAGTTAACTTTTTAAAGAATTACTCATGACAAAAAGGTAAAAACTCAGACAGTGCGAGCTAGATATGATCCAACAACAGTTAGATCGATCCTAGCTTTACTAAATGGTATATATAATAAAACGTCAATTGAAGATAATTGCATAAGAGAAAATTATTGGAACAGGAAAGTATTGCTAGCGAAAAAAAAACTTTGTTACAAGTCTATATATATATATATATATCCCGCTGCAGCATCTATCTTTATGTGTGTGTCATTTAAAAGTAGAGAAGATGTGTTAAAGTTGTTGTTGGAACGCCTTTTTGTAGACCTAAAACAGAGTGTGGTTAAGATGAATGCAATAATTTGTTACCTCATATAATTTTGTTACGATAAGGGTACAAACGCTGTCCAAGTCCGTCGAAGAGTTGTACTACGCTGCCTATTATAGCCAGGACGCATAATTGAACCAAAAAAAAAAAAGTGTTGCGCACATAATTGCTATATGTGCCTGTGAGCTTTACATTTTTACCTAAGGCACTTGCGAAATTTTATCACGTGACTTATGACATACTTCTGTAGTCAGTAAGTGAGAAAAAAGATGTCCGTGTTAAAGTTGAAGTCTACCTTTCTCAGAGCAAAGTATATGATCAGGAGTGATGTTGTTTATCGACAATTTCATGAGCTAGTAGATAGCTAACGTTACAAGCACAACCCAGTGAAAAGTGTTTCAGCTGGCCAAACTTTGTCCCAGCTGTTGTTTTTGTCTAGACTTGCCATTCTGTTCCTCCACGAGATTACACAACGGCAATTCGGCCATCTTGTTTGCCAGCCTAGTCGTCATCGCCTTATTCCGCTCGGTGATATTATCTTATGAATATGCTTGTTTGCATCCGGCGGAAGCGCCCATAAGACGATCGTTGATAAGAAGTAAGAGACCGTTGGACGAAGAGGTAGAGACGTTCCCGTCCGTACCGCATATACCTGTTTAGACATACAAGGGATTGATCAATGATGCTGACAAGCAATAGAATAGAAGAAATGTAAGATTAACTCTTACTAAGCAACTGCTCACCCTACCAGAGACGAAGCGGCTTTGGCGACAGTCGATGAGAAAAGCTGAGCAAAAGATAGATATATGTACAGCCGGGTCAGCCGAAAGCTGCTTGAAGGATTTAAGGAGTGGGAATGATTGACATGAAGCTAGGCGCCATCATCCAAGGATTTCAGCCTACTGCTGTTACTACGAGTGCTACAAGACAGCAGACGCTTCGAGGATTACAGCCACATTACACGAGCGCCATGTTGGTCCACAGATCGTCAGCTTCGCGTGCAACGACCGTAATGGAAAACGAAACGATTTCTGCAAATTTTACGTCTATTCATATAGGCGCGGTAATGTACCGCGTGCGAGCACCCGTTAGTCTCAGACGTACATACGCTCTCCTTTGTTAGGCTACCATATCATGATCAGGTTCGAGCTCACTGCCGCGCCCGTCGCCAACAGAGAAGGGCAGTACTGCATGCTGTGAAGTGAAACCTAAAAGCTTCAGATGGTTGAAGAGAATCCAGTACAATTAACGAACCATTAGTGGTATAGTTGGCTTGAGCCACTAGTCGCAGCTCGTATTTGCTAAATAAATATACCAGTTAAGTAATGAGCAGGTGCAGGGCAAACGAGAGCTCTGCATTCGGCTCTGCAGCGTCAGGTGCTCAGTTTTAGTTTATCCACTTCGGTTGACACTTTTTTATGTACAGGCACTCGAACTTGAAATTTCGGTGCTTTGGCCTATGCAATTGTTGTAACGACGTTCTGCCATATAAGATATCAAACATTCGACCGCTGCATTGTAACGTCTTTCAGGATTGATTTGTGGTGTGGCTGCGAAGGGGGCTCTGTTGCTGTTGTTCGATTCCGCGATCTTCGCCCAATGCAACGATGGTCATTGTCGCACACGGTCACCGGCAGTGACGTGGCCGCCATTGAAACAGCTCCGGGTTTGCCTGACGTACGTAGTGCTCTCTACTGGAATCGATTTGTTAACTATTTCACGACACAGTAAAACGTAGTGCAGAACTATGGCTAGAAGAAATGTACCCGAAAATGCTAGGGCACTATATTGGTCACCATAATTAACAACTGGTGATACAAATCAATAACAGCGGTGTCGAGAGCTCAGTTCTTTATTCTAAAGATTAACGAGTTCGTCGAAATTTCAAAAAGTGCTCGAAATATCTTTTCGTGCATCTGAAGTGAACGGATTAGGAAAACATATGGGTTTCTTATATGGAATTATGTTTGTCGCGGTTACAGGTGGTCTGGTCGTATACGCGTCCTGGCAGCCTCATCCACCAATGGGATTGCCGAACTCGTCAAAAAAGCCATAAACTTGATTGTTCCAAGTTGATTCCGTGTTCCGAGAGCATTGTCTCGATTGGACTCGAGGAAGATATACGACGTAAGTACTTGTTTAGTATCTTTGCAGGCATAGCTAGCTCAGTGTAACGCAGTAATCTAATTAATACTTAATAGTTATATTCTGCCTGCAATTTGTATGATTCAAATTTGACTGGCAACCACTTTGTATATTTGGTCGAGTTGAATTTGGTCCATGCAAAGAAGCGTACCATTTTCTTCTGAATGGCGCGCTTCTTTGCGCTGAACGTATGGCTACTTAAGTTCACGATCTCAAGCTACGTACCCATGAAGTTAATGAAACGAGCGTTTTGTTACTTTTGAAGGTGAAATCGCAGTGATTCGACACAATTTCAGTGAAAAAACAATCTCTCACTCCTGTTCAAAGTTATTTGTTTTTCTGTATATACTTACAGTACAAACTGAAAGGTCAGATTAGACACGTTAATTTTCGACGTAGGTGACATCTGTCAAATCGAGACTTCGAAAATGGAAAATCCTATTTTTCATTGCTTGTATTCCTTAACGGTGTTTCTATTCCATCGTTGCTTCTGATCCACTGTTTAGCATTCTGCTTCTACTGCGCACTAGCGTAACAACGATGGGTGACGACGGAAACTATTATATGTCAGAGATATACGTTTATTAGATCTTCCGAGTTTAGAACAGTTAAAAAATGGAATCGCATGCATATATGGTGCTCCAGCCATCCAAAGCTTAAATAGGAAAAAAGATGTGTGCGTGAAGCCGAAGTCACGTAATACGGGGAATCTGTATATCATCGCACGACAGAACATTTCCAGTACTCGCCGTAATTAGCGGCACTGCATCGCACAAAATGCCGAGAATGATTCTGGTGTAGTCTGATTTAATTTACGGATTAGACAACACTCGTTTCTCGTATTGTTTGTTGATCTTTGACTTTTACCTTTAAAAAATTCTGCATGTTGTCCAACGAATGTAAGCAACATTGCCGTCCAAAAGACGACTGGGTAAAAATTTGGATTTACACTATTCAACACCATAGATCTGTGAAGGTACCTAACAATGCTATTCAGCCTGGGTAAGCATTGAAGCTCAATCTTTTCCGGGGAATAACATTTCTATTCTATACCATAACTTGTATCATTATTTACAGCCCCATTACTAATAGGACATATTTTTGTCTAGCACGATAAAAATATTTATTAACATATTTTTTGAGGTTATTATCTCACATAAAAGGGTCTCAGTTAAAATGTAACACATGTTACTAGCAGAATTAAAGCGCTTTTACTTGTCACGTACACCTGGATAGCATTCGAAGAATAAAGCTTTTGCCCGCTTCTACCATTTCTCGGTTATGTGCGAGCAGCATCATCGCGTGTGTACAGCGTCTAGAAGGGGCCGTCTTTTTCGTCCACAGTAACCACGCCCCTTCAAAGCAAACATTTATGTGAGGCAGCTACTTACTGCAATCATGTCACGCCACACGCTGAAAGAACGGCGCCTTTATGGGACCAAATGATCATAATGATAACCCTGAAGAGTGCTTCTGAGTATGACGGTGCTGTGCTAACTTCTTTCTCATTACCCTTAACGGCTTATTCCATATACAGCCACAGAGTATTTATAATTTGTACATCGCCCGCAGGATTAGCATGAAGTTGCAGGAAAAAAATGCCCAAATCTCCTCGATAGAAATATAGATATTAGAATAGAGAATAATAGTCAACTCGGTGCCTTTGTCTGCACTTTATAAAGGTTCAAATGCAGACGCTTTCCAAGGTTCTGACCTTCTGCCTAGCAAAGGAATTCAACTCAGGAGTACATGTGTCAACAGGACATTGTAAGCCTTAATGTTCCATGCACACATGGACGCTATTGTACCCGCTTTCATAGAGGATCAGCGCAATCCAGCCACTACTTTTTTAACGATAACTCAACTGAGCATTCGTGTGTGCCTATGATGGACAATGCCTACCAAGTTCTCTGAATGCTTATCCACAGTGCCGCGGCCATATCCGACTTCTGAAAGAAGATTTTTCACCGTCGGTATCTACTATGACTTCGTTTGTCCAACTTATCGTTTAAACTAACGTAGCCGAACTAGTTAGCGTTCGGGAGTGCAAGTGCCGTCCGCTAAAGCTGTTCTTCATCACGTTGTTTCCTTACTTCGGATCTCTGACTCTTAGTTTGTAAGCCTTCCGCAATTGCCTCCTGCTGATCTAAAATTGGTCCACTGCAAGGTTCGAGGAGAGTGAATGTTGGCCGATTGTACTGTAAAATCATCGGTAGTTGCTACGAATGCTGCTGCGTTCAAACTAAGTACGAATCCGTCGAATTAGACTTGAGAAATTTTAGGTAGCCAGGTCTCTAGCAGTCTACTCATGAGGAAGATGGATGGGGAATCAAGCCGCCGTGGGGATCATCAGTCGTCGTAGGTGACTGAAGCAAAACACGCACGAGTTCTATAGCAGAGACACGAACGATTCCATGGGGGATATCTGCGCTCAGATGCGAGAGTCGCTTGCTCACAAGGTCGTGAGGTAGGGTTACGGCCTTTCAGTGTTAATATGATTTGCTACTTTGGACAGGAACAAAACCGCTACGCAGCAGCAACATTTACGTCTAAAACAGTAAAGAGTCCAGCCCTCAGTTGAAGAACGCGTCTGAATAAAAAGCAGCAAGCAGTACAATGGCGTAGTGGCTGACAGGCACAAACTATGCCTGGCTAGATGTGTCAGAAAATATGGCGACGCATTACCCGACCAAATAAGCTTAGTGTTTTATGTAGAGAATGAACGTTGTTTCTTTGTCGTTTTGTTACGAACGTTGGTATATTTATGCACGAAATGATGCCGCTCACTATAAAAGTAGGAATTTAATACCGAACTAATGGGATCGAACCAAGAGAATATTTGGGTAAACAGATATTGCTTGCAAAAATAGAAAATGTAAAGTATCCCAACAGCTAATTAATCCAGATGAAGTTCAAGAAAGAGGTCGAAAGGTCAAATAATTTCTTCAGTGCAGCTCGCTCTAATATGTCCATTAAATGTTTAATTTGAGGCTAACACATTGATTTCAGAGTTCGTGAATCAAATACTTGACGACGCAGGAATCAATCTTTAGCGTGTTCGTTTATTTTTTTTTTTATAACATGTACTTAATCGGGTTCTCTGTGGTCCTCTAGCGTCGCACTGCCAAGTAACAGCAATCGCGGTACAGTCGCACAGCAGCTCCCCAGGTGATCCCCTGTTGTATGCGGGCACAGCTTGGGGTGTGGTGGTTGTAGCTCGAGCTCGTGGACTTCGACCCATCACCGCATTTCGACCTTTCGAGCAGGAAGTGCGCGTGATCTGTCCATTCACCAACGGGACCATGCTCGCCACACTTGGAACAGGATACAGGTATGAAAACATATCCTCGCCTCAAGTCAAATATCAATGTTTTGCAATAGTTTTCGTGCCTAAAGTTAGTTCTGTCGAGTACCCAGTATAGGACGATTATTTATTTATTCTAAAAAAGTTTTGCCTTGGGCATAGGGAAAAGATGGATTTTGTTTTCCCTGACCGGTTGTAATCGATTACAAAATCTGTGTTGTGGTTAAACCTGAATCAGACCACAAGGGTATCATTGAGTGATTAAATCATTGCAAAAATGTTCTGTATTACAAGACCTCAAAGTCTCCTAGTGCATATAAGTTCATCAAGGATATGCGAGAAGCGAATAAAAGATATAACTGGTAGCGTTTCTCTAGCTGGCTTCGGATTGCACGTTTTTTTTTTCTTAACTCAAATGCTATGGAAAGATCCGAAACAGTTTGGCATTCTCACGAAAAGGCCTCAGCCCACGTAAATTACGTCTGATGATCTTCACTTAATTATGCGCCCTCCACAAAATGGAATATATTACATGTTCGACTGCACCTGTATGAGGCCTTCTGGAAAAATCATCATTTAAACCTATTAAGAATACTCGCTCTTAATTCTCGTATATGCACATCTGTTACGCCAAAGTGTGTTTTACTCACTGGGCAAACAAGTACAAATGTGCTAAAAATACTCATCGGCAAAGCTTAAGAGGTTTCTGCGCATAAGTAAAATTTCTGGAAAATATACAGCCCGCATACGAGTCTTCGTGGGCCAATTTCGAAATTTTCGATACAGCATGTGGTGACGCAAAGAAACAACGTAATTCAGTCTAGAGTATCTATATGTGGAGTAGGCAGCGCGTTTGCTCTCCATAGACAAATAGTATACTAACGTAAGTTTTAGCGGTAAAAATTTCAAAAGTGTTGAATATAAAAATAAGAACCGAAATTAGCGTAATAGCAAAATGTATGGATTCTCGTTTATCTTCAATTTTCTTTCAACCACTGTGTACGTTCCGATGCATTATAACGACTGATGAGAGACAACTACCGCTAAATTATAAAATATAGCAAGCCGAAATTGGTGTTACGGATAACAGCTTTCTTATCTAAGCGTATGTCGTATTTTATAACAGCAAATACAATAAACAAGTTGTGTATAACCGGTGGAACATGGACCGAAGCCTGGCGACTAGGACGGTTGTTATCCGTATGGCCACTGGTTAACGACATAAATACCGTACCAGGCCCCGAATGAGCTGAATCGAAAGAATAGAGATCAATTGATTTGCTGTACGAATGCCGCGATCCATCATAGATAGATGTGTGTATTGTCAATGGTTATCGTCTGCACGATCCGCAACAAATGTTTAACATGGTTTATGATGAACTACTAACACTTAGTGATGATTATTTTAGCGCTCAGTAATTAACAAGAGATTCAGATCTAGTTTCGGGTAAAATAAGAGAATAAGGCATCATGCAGTCTTAAATAAAATAATATGCTTTGCTATGCACATGATAGTTAGCAAAGTATCCTGTACGCAAGAATGTTATTTACTACCAGGGCGTATGTGAAGCAAGATCTCACTAGCTGCTTCTCAAGGTGACGATAAGGACAGGCCTATGTCATGCATACGATAGTCTTCGCGAGCTATCTGCCCAAATCTCAGCCGCTTCCAGAAGTCTTACTGTCCGCTTTCTCATGGCTCCAACGGAGAAATGCGCACCACATTATGGACCTTAACCTTACCCAATATTTATAATACATCAAGCTTGAATGCTCAATAATGAACACTACCAACCAGAATATCAAACGCGTTTATGGTCTCAGCACGTGTTCATATCATGGTTATCTACAAACTTCTCTGCTAATGTTGCTACTGACTGAATCCGCGACCGCCCAGCTGCTCTAAAGTGGACAGTCTTTTAACGCATTAGCAAGGCTTGCTACAAACACAAGGCTACTTCTTGTGTTGCCTATTTTTGACCTGATGAGATTAGATTAGACCCTGGTGATATCAGACGAACCTAAAAGGCAGCTATAATGAAAGGTGTATCTGTCTGCGAAATTCTGGATGGTCCTATCAAAGCTACACTAGTGGCATACGACTAAATACAGTGGACATTGCCAAATGCATAGTATCCCGTTCAAGGCAAGTTGTGCTGGGCAGCCATCGCGCGAGCATACAAACTCTATTAGTATCTATTTCTAAATGTTGGTCTCGAACATATTTTGAAAAAAACAAGGGAAAAAGCGGACGCTAGCCAGAGGGCAATAGCCGAAATAGCGTACGCTACAAAATATGCCGCCTCACATATTAACTGGATCTACTGTGTCGCAGGGGCGATTGATAGGCGTTCTTGACTCCAATGCTGATTAGTCCCTTCTCATCTTTACGAATATCCAATAGATTTTAGGTAGTATATTGGAGTACCGTGTCTACGGTAATCATGATGTGTATTAGAATAGTTGGCAAAAGTCTCATATTGTGACAAAGTTGGCCGTCGACACACAACACTGCATGCACCCTAGAATAATGTTACCATGTAAATGAGACAGCATTCGCTGTATACTTTGAAAAAATCTGTCCTTGTTGGCCAGATACAGGGCACATCGTGTAAGGTCGCTAAGTATAATCTGTTAGTTTTAGAGTATTTTATAATAAACAGTTCTGATATAACTTCTGGCGTGTGTTTACATTTTAGAAGCCTAATTCAGCGATACATGTGCGCCGAAGAGAGACACTCGATGATAGATGTGAATTATGTTCTTCTCTGGAATGGAGTAAAATGGGAAGATACCACGGAGGACTAGTGCATGGTCTCTATCGCACGTTCAACGACAACACGTGTTCCCGCCAGGATTTAGTTCATAACGAAACGATACAACTATTTCACCAGCTCAACCGAGCAGTTTTCGGCGGGCGTACTTTGCTTCGTACGGAGATTGAGGCTTCTGGGACATTGACTTGGAATGCTTTTGTGAATAGAGCACGACCCACTTTCATTGTCAAGCAAATCCACGAACATGTCAGCAAAAGGCAGTTGTTTAACCTCGCTGGTCCTGTTGCCAATATTTTTATATGTACCACCTATTCAATTACGTTTGTGGGTAAGCACAAATACTTACTTGTAGGCAACACAAAAGCACTAACGAAGTAAACAATCAATTCCTATACATACATATAGGTAACGATATGTTTTTCATAGATATTTCATAGGTATAGCTCTTGAACATTTCTCGTAGTACACGTATGTTAATTTCCACATGAATCAGCTGAGACCTGCGGTTTCACTAATCCTATAATGGAAACAGCTAACACTACTATAACCAACAGGTTGACAGAATTATGCTATCTCTATGAGAAAAAGCTTGTATCGCACAGATTGAAGAATTGTCAATCGTGCAGATTCAATGAAAAGGATACCGAAGACAGACTTGTCCGCTTTTGTATCGAGTGAAATGTTACTATTATTATTATTATTACTAGATATGCCACTCAGGACCGCCTGCATGGGCTCTTTTCCTTTAAATACTACTAAGAAATCTGCCCTTTGCAGAAAGCGGAATAAGAAAGCAAACTTCTATGCGGTGAGAAAACTTTATTAACCTGATTTGTGTAGAACAATGGATGCCTATTGTCGCTCTTAAGAATACTTTTTTTTACTTGACAATTTCTCTTCTGCTAAGCAGATGTATTTCCTCATCTTTGTGTTAGAAGATGCTAATGCCGTTGCAATATTGTTTCATTGTTTTTTTGATCGCCCCTCAACAGTTAAGTTGTTCAAAAGTAAAAAATTTCCAGTGGATATTTACTTAAGGTTGAGTAATTCGATTGAACATTTTCAGCGGCGAAACGAAATATTTAGAAGTGATGATGGTGAATTGAGTTGGAAATTTGGTGCTATGATGAAGAAATTTGCTAACAGGCTGGCGAGTACCGTGACAATTGGTAGGCTTTGAAACCAAAATGTAAGAATCATTATCGTAAAGAACAATTCTCATATTTATATCACAAAATATTATCTTTATAAAACTAAAATGCCACGTTTATTAATAACTGAAACATTTTTTACCCATTATTCTAACTGTTTCCAAGCTGTTTCTAATAACTGCTCGTTATAGTAGGGCGAAACATTGGACAGTATACATGCTTATCGTAAGTGTTTACCGAAGATGTCGCGCCAGCTTTAAGATGACCGCCAACATTTTTCGTCTGCTGCTGCTGCTTTACAAACAAATTGTTTAGCAACGACGCAATACAAGGGTCACTTTTGTAGTTATTACAGATGACTAGAATACCGGTGATGACTTGCACACACGCAGCTCGTGTAATAGGAGCAAATGGTAAAGGTGTGATTGCTCAATGTTCGATATTGACCCGCTGTTTGGCTTAACTCTATTTATTTATTTCTTTCACAAAGAGGACTTTTGTTTAGTCGTTGGTTTCCTCGTGCAGAAGAGCCTGCCCATTCGGTACGATTTCCCTGATCCTAGTTCTAAACTATGACTACCTACTATGAACATTTTATGTTCAACGGAATGCATTGTACGTTTAATGAGAAAATGAACGATGAAAAACAAAGCAGATTTTGTTCAGTAGTGTAAGTTGACAATTATGTATTTTGCTGTGATATTAAATGTTGTCAAAAGTGCATAATAAATATTCGAATCTTCTCGGCAACAATGAAGTTTCTTCCAAACCTATTACAGTTAGCTCGTCGGAACTTAAAGATGGCTCGTTTCACTATTAAATTATAATGGTTAACGATTAATGCAATTTCGATGTTGTTATTAGGTTTATGACCATTTATATAATGTGTAGCATAATGCAAGTGTAGTAATAGTTGTAAAGAAAGCTTACATTCGATATACAAACGGCCCTCGACGCAGCCAACTGGCTACTGAAGATCAAGCGACGATTCTGATTATGTGTGAGCCTTACGGCCATACATTTTTGTCAATGAGACAAAATTTTTACTCATACTGTTCTATTGCTCGTTGAGTTTTCAGAGGACCAAATGAAAGAACAATGCGGTCCGGCATCAAGCATTTCTAATTTTTGCCGTTTTTATGTTGATATACGATGATGCTGTTACAGTAGTGTAACAATATAGGAAGAAAAACTTTTGCACTCGGTCTGCAGTGGGAAGTCGGAAAAGTTCTTTTCCAGATGATATGACAACTTTTACCTTCTTGCACACTGAAAGCTTACTATCTAAAACGCTGTTACCGATTATTAGACCAAATGAAACCGTTAAATCTGAAAATTACGATAAAGACATTTTCTGAATTGTTTCGTAGAGGACGTTTACCATTAGCGTTCCGTGATGAAACTGTTTTGAATGAAGGTTTTTTGATTTATCTAGAAAAGAGACTGTGGCACCTCGCAGCGGAATCTGGAAGAACGTTTCGGAGAGCCATACGATGCTCCCGTCGCAATATCTCCGTTCTGAAGCTGCAATGCACGCTGCCAAGCGTCATCCTGCGAATGTCCTGGATTTGATTTATTTCGCGTTGTTGTGGGCGATTTTATTCTGGGAACATTCGACGATCTCAAGGTGGACCAGTTAAATGGTAGCATTCTGCCCGACAAACGAAAGATCGGCGGAAAACCCGTTTACGTTCCGACTGGTTATCAACCGGATGTCTTCGGGAGGGGATGGAGCATCCTTGTCCGAGTTGGACAACCCTAGTCTAAAGAATTTTTTTAGTAACAAGGACAGATCTCGATTCTAATGCATAATTAATGCACAACTTATGATACGTGATACAGGGTCATCATCTTTAGATTGCGACCGACCTTTTTGCATCACATAATCCATTGAATGGAAGGGCCGTGGGAAACGATAAACATCGACACCTATGATGGGCGTTATTTACCTTCTTTCATTGTTCAGCAAAATGATAGTATTGTGTTTGGTTACAAGAATTTAAACCGGCAACGAAAACACAAAGATGGCAGAAATTATAGTCCGGCTTTCGTATGGCCAGATTTTGCGTAGCAAAGGGAGACTCTCATATAAGTTTAAGAAGTTTGAAAATCTTGGAGAAGAGCTACAATCATATCAGATACAGGGCATGACAGATTGTACAGAAACAAAGGCACAATGCACGTAAGTGTTGTCTTATTTCAGGATCTATCTATTAAAGGTAAGTAAGGTGGGCATGTAGTACTTCATCATCTCCGTGGCAAGTGGAAATTAGAGGGCGATCTCCTGGTCTCTGCATATTGTAGTACTGATACACTATTGTCGATGTAAAAATCTTTTTGTACTTGAAAGGAATTTCTTTTTAGAAGCTGATGTCGTACACCAAATTTGGGTAAGCCGGATCTGAATATTCTTATAATATTTTTTTTTGGAAATCTTTTTATGGAGAAAGTATTTCCGCAGTTATAACGTGTAGATAGGAGTGGTACCGACAATTCTGGAGGGGTGCACACTGGATATTGCGTAGCAACGAGACTAAACGCGCGCACCTCAAAATGTATTATCTAAAAAAGCTCCGGCTCAGTAGTAAGTTTTGTGACATTCTGAACCGAACGTTAATTAGATTTCTAGAATCTCATATTCTAGAAATGTTTACATGATCCGTGTTTATCAAACAGTAAACTTAGTGTTAGACAGCCTTTAAGTTGTCTCTGATCCAAAGTAGTAGTTAACTATATTAGCTAGGAAATACGTACGAACCCGTCAAAATTTAATTGTCCTAAAGAAAAATATACTAAAAATGCATTTCGCGCAACATTCCATGCAACAGATATTCGTCTCGAGCAGTCCACAGATTAGCAAAGGATATCAGAGTCTGTAATAGACTTATTATTCTTGATGCGCAGTCTCAAATCTGGAGAGTCAAGTTGCTAATACTTGATCTGAAACTGTGAACGTTACCCAATTCGAATGAATGAACTTTTTGCAAATTCGAACCCTACGTAGTACAAATCACTCGGGGTTCGTCAAGCCTGACCGACGCGAGCCCATAATAGGAAATTGATGCAACTAATACTTCACATACGCAACTACTACAAGCATCATATCGTCGATTATACTGAGGAGAACGTAGGTCGCATCATTAGAATTCGCTGCATCACGTATCGGTGTTGTTTCTCGGTATTGGTGCAGTTGTCATTCATGCCTCCGATGACCGCCCTGGGTCCGCCCTGACGCATAGATACACTTGTAACCGCAGGCGGCCGAAGCAGGCGCTACTCAAGCATGTATACAGAAACAAATACCTATTGTCGGCTTCATAGTGGTTGGGGGCGCGTGCAATAGAATACACCCTTTGATAAATTTCGCCGACATCATTTTTTTGTAAGTTTCCTTTCACGTTACAGTAACTTTCTTTGTGGCATTGTTTTTGTTGAAATATAAAAGTTAGTGTACATAAAACATCTTTCAACATCTGCCACACAGTCTCCTTTTCTTCAGGTTTTTTTTCATTTTGACACCACGACCACTTGCCAGTTGTGTTTCATTATCGAACGGTCCTTCGAATATGATAAGTACCCTTCTCACATAAACAGGACCTACGTTTTGCTTTTCGAATGATTTTGTTTTTATACAACTTCCATTACACTCCATGTTTCTTTTTTCTTATTCTTGCTATCTACACCCACCTGAGACATTCGCGAACTCATTCTGTCTTCTGCTGTCTCATTTTAGGTTAGTTCCATACATTGTTGTTTATCCCGTTGTTTCATCAGACCTGTCCGGCACAACGGACGGCTGCTGTTACGGCCACGCCGTGTCTGTTATGGTGATGGCGAACGCCTGTTGCCTACCTAACTGTCTGCCTGGAGCGGTGCCCTGCGTGTCTTTTTCATACGAAGCTGTCCCGATGGTGGCGCCGCCTGGTTGTGGGTTTTCCGTCCACATGCTTGCTGCCCGCCAGTCGTGTTTCAGCTTCGGTCGAGGGAACGTCTCTGGACGAGGGGCCACCGGCGGCTCGTGCAACGTGCCCAAGACTCGTTGTTTCGACCCATCCAACGTCATATTGCCAAGCGCGCGTGCTCAACGAGCGACTTGTGGCCTTCGTGTGTTTGCGTGTGCGTGTGTCTGTGTGTCGCTGTTGCTTTCCCTTGTTAGGGGGGGGGGGGGTAATAGCACAAAAGAAAGAACGTTATGTAACGACGACGACTACGTCAATAAGCGCAGTGTTGCCTATCATCCATTACGAGTTAACAGTGATCTTAGTTCGGTTAGGTTTACTTTGTACTGAACCGTATTCTAATATTGTTTGTGTTTGATAACGACGAAAAAGTTCAACAAAGAAGACAACCAGACTCTGTGTTTTTGTGGCCGAGTTTGTTATTTTCATTGTGTTAGTCGAAGTAACAATGTGATGACGACGATGCGATATCAGTGAATTTCGGTGAGACTTTTTCGTGCTACAGTTTGGGCCCTGTTCGTCAAACATTACATGGTTCTGTTAATGACGCCTGGCCGAAAACAACGAGGCATAAAGCTTAGTCAAAGATTTAATCATTAGAGTGACTTTAATCGTGTATATGAGAAAAGCAATAATAGGAAACAGCAGAAGATATTATAGCTCGCGGCGCCGGCCTCCCCCTTGTGGTCGGGCAGACTAGGGCAGCTGTCGAATTTTTGATGACGTTAGGAATACTTGTGACCTCAGCGCGTAATCTTAAAGTACAATATCAATGGAGGAAAACTTATTGTCTGGATGATCATGTGTAATCGCATATATCAACATGTCGACATCCACACGCCATAAGCAAATTAACCGACCACTGGCGGCATAAAGCACTTGCAAGCGGGTATTTCAGTTACCCACTAAGTGGACAAATTAACACCACCCCTTACGTGACCAAGCGATAGATACGTGGTCTCTATGAAGTCCTTCATTTAGAAGTAACCTGCCTGTGTAAACATCGTAGCTGTAATTACAATAATTGTCTGAGAATTTTCTGTGTTGAATATAGCTATTCTTTTCATATTCAAATCAATAATTGATTGACAAATGGACGAAAATGACAATGGTTGACCCTCGACGACAGTCGTATGTGGTTTGGTGCGAAATTCGCCGACACCTTTAACCGTGCTGTTACAACAGCAGGCGACATCAATGATACGGCCGCTGGGCTGCGCAGGTGATAACGCAGAAAGATATTGGATGGCCTATAGCGTATAGCCGTAGTAACCAGAGTCTCAAAAGGTAGCCTGCTGAGACCCGTAAATGTGTCATTTGACGTATATATACACATATGCATACAGCTAGCAGCAGTATGTACAAATGAAGGGAAAACAAACTATCGCATATCCATAATTACCGATAACAAGCCCAACAAGCTTGTAGAGGATTAGTCGGTCGGGTTTCAGTGTGGCCAGTGAGTGCACACCATGCAAATTACTTACGGCTCGTACATCACCATCTTACGCGATCTCTCGTCGTTACCCGTCACGCCGTTGATGCTATCGTCATCTGCGGTACCATCCGCGCCGCCGAAACTTTCGCCGCACGATACTGTGTGTCGCCGTGCTGACCGACGCTTTGACCACGTCGACTTCAATAGCCTTTACCCTTTATGTCACTGTTGCTCTAATACCAAGCGTTTCGCCTTGAAACTCAACGACAGAGAAATCAGTACTGTAAATAATTGTCCCTTGACGCCACCTCTTAGAACTGAATCAATAACATTAACAACAGCTATCTCTTGCAAGCGCCTTTCTTCTAATTGTCAACACCGGCAGAGTGAGAAAAAGTCGCCAAACAGTTTAGCTAACAGCGATCTGGCACGTTCTCTCCTCATGTTGCTTGTACATCCGCGACAACAGCAACAACTGATCTTCTTGCACGCCCAGCTATTTCTGTTGCGGTTCGGACACAGAGACGTTCGTCGGCGTATCCAACAAACAACGAATAGCGCTGTTAGCGTCGTTTGGATACTGCTGCAGCTGTGAGCACAACGAGAAAGAAAAAGCCCCAGCAACTGCGATCGGTTTGCTCGCAAGGGTGTTCGCAACAGCGGTAACTATTTCTACGTAATACGCAACAAAAAGACATACGACACGAAAGAAACGCAATAGCGATAAAAAGAAGCAAGCAGGAGTTATCATCTGGTTCCTGTTCGATAGAAAAAGACAGAGAAAGTGACGAGACAGGCAACCCTTGACGACAGAAGTAACCGGTGCCTCGGTAGCCAAAACAACGTTGGTCAGCGTCGATAGCACCGTGATCGACATCATACACCACAGGTCTCAGCGTTCAGGTAGGATCTATCAGGTGGTTATTGAATTTCAGGACAACGGTCGGGGGTATCGCTGGTGCCTCGTGATTGCGATAACCCCAGCATGTTGTTGATACCAGGAAATAATGGAAAATGGCAGGGACTCGAGTACGTACTGCCGAGAAAGAGGGGTGTGGGAGGCTGGTATGGCTATTGCCTTTTGTTTCTGTGATACTGAATAAGATGCCTTTCATCCATAGTTTATTTAGGATATTTTACCATCATTTGTAAAGCATATAACAAGAAACAGCAGATGATATACAAATCGTCACTACAAACGATGCTGCAAATATTATAATGCGGAGCGCAAGGTAACTCGATTTATTTAAGCTTCGTCTTTTTGCGAACTTCCGCGAATAGAAGCTTTATTCGCTGGGTAAATTGCATTTGAACAGTTTTGATGGCAAAAGGTTCATCGTCAAGCAATGTCATCAATTTTTCTACAAAACTAGAACAAATTTGCGTTGATAAACCAGGACTCAACGAACATGAACGAGTATCTACATCAAGAGGTAATTACGCATATTTCGTTTAATCAACATAGTTAATAAAGCGTAAACAAACGTAAACCTTTTAAATATGTCGTATTATAGAATAATATATAATCAAGATAAATCCGTTCATCAGCGATACGTTTCTCAGAAACATACACATAACGTACTCGATCACAACAAACAACATTCAGCCGCTGTGTAGATTTTCAGTAGATGTTTTGTGCTGCGGCCTGTCTGTCTCGTATATTTACTTACACAGCTATACTCATACAGTGCACAGGGAATATACAGGAGTTGGCGAGATAATTTTCGCAATTGGATGCAGCTCAAAGAACAGCACATGACAATAGTAAACATAATGTCTACATATATAATAGCAGTAACAGAAGCAAGCGTCAAAGTAACGAAAACCTCCTTTTAAGGAAAGTAGCCTCACCATAAGAAGCAGAAACAAAGCGCATGTTATACATGCGTAAACAAACAAACAAAAAGAGGCGCGCAAACATTCACAATGAGACGCTTGGGAGACGGGTTTTGGGAACATAAACTTGGCTATCATCTGGTCGGCCGTCGGTTCCTTATTTCCATAAAACCTTCCTTTGCACCTGTGGTTCAGCATCTTCTATTGTTCATCGCGGCTTAACAATCGCTCTTCACACACGCTAGCGTATGTTGATGTGATAGCAGTAGTGCCTTTAAATACTTCATGAATGTTGGGCGGGGATAAAATTTCCAGGAAGACGAGATTAGAGCCGGTTAGAGTAGAGGCACGTGAGTTACTATTTCTCTACTGCCGTTCGCGCACACTCCCGGAAACTGCACATAAATTGAACGATCGTCTGCTTGAATCAGAGACGAAATGTTCGACTAGTATTTAGAAAATCAGTAATGTCAGGTAGCTTTTCGCACCAAATTTTCGAAATGCTGTAGCAGACCTGCATATTGATATAGCTTGTGGCAACACTTCAAAATATTTGTTTGGGTTGCAAATAGAATAATCAAGCCTGTATACTTCTGCCTAACTGTTCGTGTAAATGTAGCGCGAAGATTTTCCATAGGTTAGAAGTTTACGTGTATTTGGTCAGAAAGCAAGCTGAGCAGAAAATTCTATCCCTGGTTACGATGAAGGAGACCTCCGACACACGTGTCGCAGTGCGTGTTGTGTGTCACGGAAAGCAATCTGATTCCATTAAATTCCGTCACTCAAGTTATTCCTATGATGACTGGCTTTATCCACTTTCGTTTTTCAATGTGTACACTCGGTGAGCGTTTGCATATTTAGTCGTCTGCTTCGACTTTGTCCATCCATAAGGACTTTAGCCAGTTTTCAAGTGATATATCTTTTCCTGAGTTCTTTGATACCACCCCCAGCCGGTTTATCGGAATCGACAGTTATTTTTCCACACTACCGTTGTCGCTTGCTCACACGCTGATTATCCTCACGTCAAAGCATTTCCAAAGTCAGACATTCCGCTTCGGAACTTTTTCTTTGTTCGCTTTTTACCAAATTCCGCCCATTCCGCCATCTAGCACACAAGCAGGCGAACATAATACCGCTGACATGCACCACGCCGCACTGCCCCTTTACGAATCCATGAGCTTAGTTCGGGTTTTGCAAATCTGGAAATTTAGCGATGTGAACAGACAACAATACTACGTTGCAACCACTTGCGATACGAAACGAACCTAGTTGCCGGCCAGTCAAAGAGTTAGTGCTTGCGAAACTTTGCTCTGCGCTCAGTGCAAGACAGACTTGGCCTTCGGTGAGTGTAGGGCCAGATCTCTGCGTTGCTTTCGTCCCTTCTATCTTTCTTCGCCGTCCCTTTTTGTCGGTCTCTCTTCATGTTGATGGCGTGGCTGGCCTGATGCGACGCCCTTGCGGCCACCACTGCGGCCATCGTTTCTGTACTCGCTTGCTGGCACTGTTGTCTCACTATTGTATTCCCTTTTGTCCCGTTCCTCCACTCGGCCGTCATCATCCGCACGCGATTAGTCACCGCTAGCTTCGGGTTCTGCGTTGGGCCTGCTAGCCTGCTGCTCCTATCGTAGCCTAGTTGCTATGGCTGGAGAAGGGAATTTCTCAGCTGCTGCAGCGGACGGGAAAACGGCAAGCGTCCGATAACGGCGATAAACTGTCTGTTTGAGCTTGAAGATCGGAGCGGACCTCGAAACTCGGGAAACCCGCTATAGTCTCTTCTGTGTTCTATATCCCGAGCAATGAGTCGCTGAACACTCGCTAGACATCGCTGACAATGAGCAAAGGAGGCGGCAAGATCGGGAAGCCCTTGGACTGAGCGTTCTGCAATGCGATGCTCGTAAGGACTTGTAGACAGGCTGGTTACAATTTTTCGAGCGGCTACTGAAACCCATCAATAAAGAGCAAAATTGCACCAAGATAAAGATGTAACAGAAAACAGCGCCAGGGGTTCAGTAGTGATTGTCCTAAAAAGTACACCTACAATAATCAAGAAGTATTATTTGAGAATAGGCTATCTATTATTTGCTTGTACTTTGCCGCAGTAGCTGCGCAAACAAACGTGAACAAGCGTCGATCGGCTAACACCCATAAATGTTATAAGCATAGAAGAACATCATAACATTGGATATTTTCTTTCGAATAATTTTTCTCTATGTATAAGTTCTCTGTGCAGCAAAATCAGTGGTTTTCCCCTGCTGGCGCTTGCATGGACCCGCCATCGTGATCGGATCTCCTATGCCAATGGAGACGTGTGCCTTGTTTTGTTCTCCACTGAAAGATTTAGCCGTTTTGCATTAACTGATTAGTTGAATTCGTTTCGTTGACACTAATAGTTGACTTATGTCAGCCTCCCCTTCCGTTCGATATTACTATAACCGCCTGACATTGGTAGCGGCGATATCTTGCAACCCATAGAACCTTCTTTATCCGTCACCTCAGTTCTGTCGTTATGCTTTACTGACAGAACAAGTAGGATTCAGCGGCCTTACTACTATGGCAGCCGCAGGTGGTTCAGCTTGCTCGAGCGCAGCTAGCATCAAATAGTAGTCGCTCGACTCCCTAGTGAATGCTGACTGCCTGATTTCGAATGAGCCCAACGGTGTGCATTATGTTGTAGGCTGGCGTCGCCTGTCGTACAAAAACAAACGAACAGACAAGGGACGGCAACAACGGCATCTGTGCTACATCTGTGAAACAGGCCTTATGCCTTTCTGCCGAGAGGTGAAGAGCAGTACAATCGTATAGAATATGCGTTTTGCCGTGGTGACCGTATCCTTTCAATGGCAATAACCTTTTGTATTGTGAGTGCGGTATGAGTCTGTATACCAGTATGTGCGTGTTGATGTGAGCGCGCGGTGCGGACGAGAGTTGTGTGTACTGTTGAGAAAAGCAAATTAGTGACGCTAAAATGAAAACGGCGTTATCGCGTTGCGACGATGGCAAGAAGGCAGAGAATCATACTAACAGAGGCGCTGGCGACGGCATGGCGATTCTGGGGGTCATGCATTAAAGATGGCGTCGCTACTAAGCCAGTCGTGTCGTTCGCGGTAGCAGCAGGAGCAATAGCAACGAATGATTGCAAGCAGCACGCGGTAGCAAGATCCGAACAGGCTGTCTGCTGTTGTTTATTCCTTTCCAACAGCCACCTCTCTCAACAAACTGCCTACTTTTCCAGCAGCCCAGTTCCTTCCCCTCTGTGCCTCTCCTTTCTTCCTTGCTGTTCTAAAACTTTCTGAAGCGGCTCAGGTACTCAGCAATGCCTCTTTCCTATTGCCATAGCTAACCTTCTTAGGCCCTTCCTTTCCACCGTATTCCGTATACTTTACAGTCACTAGGCTTACCTCAGCGCATGACGCAGTATCAACCGCAATCGTAATAAGCCTGATTGCACTCTAACTCTTTGGTAACCATTGATTCCTGCCGTTTGCCGTTTTAGATGGCTGCACTTCCTGTTGCAGCGACTCCAGTCAAGTTGTGCGCCCTAGCAAAGGCCGCCCATACTACCGCCCCATTATGTCATTGTCACGTACCATTTGACCAGGCCCGCCCAGTGAATGTTACATCTACGCAAGAAGGTCAGCCAGAAAGGCTGCCAGAAGCGGGAAGGGAATTGAAAAACGGTAAAAAGCTGGCGATAGAGAAGATGACGCGATCAAAGGGAAAAGCCCTTCCGGTAACGTGTGCCTCACTATTAGCTACAATTTCAAGCGTAACACCGCTTAGACACGTGTTCTCTGATGCTAGAAGCAGTGGTAGCAGTAACAGTAGGTCGAAGCTGGCGCGTAGAGTTGTCAGTTGGGACAACTTGTAATCCCAAGAAATGTGTCTCGGCGGGATTTGAGATTGCTGTCACCTCTGACAGTTCATTCCTCTCAGAACATAGCTGCAAAGCTAAACCCTTCACTTTAGCAACCCATACTCCCAGACTACATTCCGTTCCTGTCAGGTTTACAGCGACAAAGTGGCAATCGAAAACTGCTATTTCAACTTTGGCCTTTTATAGTCAGCATATTGCTATTGCAAATGGTGGCGGGTATTTCAGTGGTCGGAGTTGGCACACAATAATAGCATCGCAGCCAGCCATTGCAATTGTCAGTGCTGCGACTGTGGTTGCTTCATTCCCGCGATTGCATTCTCCCATCGTGATGCTATCTAGACTACACGCAGTTATTCGAAGCACAGACCGAGGCAATCTCATAAAGAAGGAGAAGAATAAAGAAAAGTAATGAAACAACTCCTGCTGCGGCGTATAGGTAGTGGTGAGAAGTTTCTGTTGAATAGAAAAGAGAGGAAGCTAATGAGAAGGCGAATGCTTTCAGGCGTCGTTTGGCTTCGCCATTGGCCCAGTGGTCAGCGCCTCTGTGTTTCTACCACAAGACAACAAGAGTCGGCGAACATAACTGACATCATCCTATGTTCCATGTCATTTTGTCTAATAATGGCAAACACTTGGGTCTGTACTTCGCCACTACCACACACACATAATACGCGCCGACCCTTTTCGGCTTTCACGCCCCACCAAATCCGCGTTTACCGTTACCCGTCAAGGAGACCAGGTAGTTCAAATCAACTTGCCGTTCGCGAGTTGCAAATTTCAGTGCAACAATGAATGCTACGTTTACGGCTACCAGAAGCAGCCTGTGGCTCCTACTAACGAATGCGAATACCGCACGGGGTTGTCTAGACAGCGATGAGAGACAGATGGATAGAGAAAAGATACGAGGTAAAGACTTGAAGCAGAAACGGGGTCACTTACAGGACCGCCGGACAACCATCGTGAGCGAGTGGATGCGTACGTGCTGTACCTTATCACGGGGGAAGAGGACACTTACGCTGAGTTGCCCAGCTTTAGGCCCAACCTATATAATAATCTTGACGACGTTACACATTGTCTGGAGTTTATGCAAAGAACCTCTGCGCTAGAGGGTACACGTAACTAACTGAAGGCATCGATTCGACGTTAACTTGACGTCCCTTCGAGGCCTTCTCTTCGCCCTTCGCTTTCTTTCAGTATTCCTTCTGAAAATGCGCGAGTTCAGAGATGTTACACTTTTTGAGTTACATGAGTGTTTCATTTGTATTTGAAACACATTTTGAATGACGCTTCAACCCTTAAGCATTGCATTTAGGGGAGCCAATGCGGTGCAACGGGGACAAAGACTTTGTAATTACTTTGGGCGATATTGAGAACGTCAGGTGATGAGCTAGTGAAGGGTTGCATCAAGAAACACTCGATGCAATGTAATGAGGCTTGCGACTTGGCAAGATATATATACATATATATCTATATATATATATATATATATGTGGTTCCAGTGATTAGGTCGTGGTCATTTAAATGGGCCGGATGCTTAGTTTGTTAGTAATATTTGTGTTCTTCTCTTTGGACTTGAAAGGCCACTGAAACTGCTTTTAACCAATATTAGCCATTTTAAACCTACTTGGACGACCAGCTTATAAGGACATCTGCCCTGTTTATCTAAAAATACCTTATGTTTTGCAAATCTATAAATTTCGAATTCGTTAAGGGCATATGTTGCTGTATGGAACTTGAACCAGTAAATAGCAGTTCTACAACCGAATATTTTGCAATATCTAACCATCAGGGCAACATGGGTTTTGCTTGGCGATACTGGCTACACTGCTAATAACCGAAAGATCATAGACAAAAAATTCGGACTTGATTTTATTTAAATTTCAATTCTAGTAGCCCCAATATCTCACAGTCAATCTTGCACGAAACCAGTCCCAAGTTCGAAGCACCATGTGTAGAAACAACTATTCCCTTAAAGGAAGGAGCTGAAGATCTATAACTACGTTTAACAAGCAGGACCAAACGTAAAACACGACTATCTTTTATACTCGGTCGCCATAAGCATACTAGTTCGTACGCTGGCTTTGCCAAGCATAATGGACTCATCCACTAATCTACATGAGATCCTGTATGCTGGATACTCGTACAAGCAAAATAACACTGGAAGACATGCTTCAATGGGGCAAGGAATCATCCTGCATCGGTAAGCTTGAAACACTTAACATAATCATATACAAAGTAACCAATAAATAACAAACGGTGAACATTTTCCTTTTAGTAACATAATGTTCGAGCTTACTACGCATTAATTTCAACTGGAACTGTGTCAGAGACGGTACGCAATAATTACCGAATAGGGCAGATCGTGGTTTTGTTTGTTATTTACTATCAACGGATACGGCACGACGGAGCAAAAGGTTCTTCATGGTCTTGGTACCCGCTTTTGTGGGCCTTGTTTCGCCCAACAACACGGCTAGTTAAAAAAGACTATCACTCAACTTAACCTTAGTAAGAACAAATATATCAATCTTAATGTTTGATCAATCCAGCCGATAACGAGGCTTGGGTCTGGGTATTGCCTCGGCTGAGTAAGTGGTTCGTCAGCAGTGTCGCATTTGCCGGATGACAAAAAACAGCGATGGAAATCCCTGCAATATGACAATACAGCCAACAGTCAGAAGAGAAAATGCGTGTATACATACGATGGAAAATTCAACTTATTACGTCTACGTAGAAGTGACCAAAGAAGACTTTCTTTAAATGAAAAACTACTATAGTGGAACAGTTCAGAGAGACCAGTAGTGATCATTACTGATTTTGAAATGTAGATGTCTCAGTTTATCGCCTAAATACCAAATCAGTGAAGCTATAGTAAATGCGTATCAGTCATGTAGATCATGTCGAAAATGTTCACAGATGGAAAGGTTTCAAGGGGCGGGGTGTAATGAAGAATTTAGCGAAGTCGTATCCCTTAATTAAGTGTTGTTAAGGGATGTCTTACCAAAGTATAATACTAGAAATATCTACGCTTTACTGCCCGCAATATTTATTATTATGCATCTTACAGGTATGAATGAAAGAGTATTTGTATCGTTTTGCATTGCAGCTTCTCGGCCTCATTAGAATTCGCTGCGTAAAAACACAACATAACAAAACGCTCAAGATATTCCCTTGTCCAATGTAAATTTGTAGTCAAAGCCGAATATGTATCTGCGTCAACTGACATGATCGTTTCGCTAACAACCCTCCAGTTACGCTCAATAGTTGCGTACAAGTGGTCAGATATATGGTATGTGTCGAAACAGGTCCACCGTCGATGACGACTGAAAGAGGAATTCATACCTTGAAAGGTCATTGTCGGGAAATCGAGATCGTAAGTTTGGAGAAAGAGGAAGGAACTGTGCAGAAAGTGCCAAAATAGGGCGATGAAAGTCAAAAATGCCGGGGCCAAAAATAATCGGCCGAGGTGGTGCGGCTAGAAAAATAGAGACGACAAAATCGTGTTGAGTCAGACGAGGCCTGCAACAAGAAGGAACTGGACGTCCACTTTGGCAATGGCAGCAACAGCTGCAGGTACGAAGCTTGCAGAATCCGCTATCTTTCGTGCACTGCTCATTGATTCGTGACATTTTGCCACAGCAACCAGACGATAGATGATCTACTGCATTGTCGCAGCAATGAACAGAGGCCGGAACCATTTTATACAGGACGAACCATTTCCTTAGGTTGATTCCACAAATGTCAGCTCATATGCGCCCCCATCGAGTCTCGATTTCGGGGCGAGATCGTAAATAATGCGGTCAGCCTGAACAAAAGCGGTGATGCAACACGCATCACGGACTAAGGAGTACAGGCTTCAACTTATGCATTGTTCGTCATATCTTTAATCTGTATGTGCCTCCAAGGGCAAATATATGGTGTATAGATGTGCATGGCCTTACGCATACTGACACATCTACCAGTGATGGTAGTAACTGCATGAAACAGTTCCCTTTCATTGTAGCTATAAAAATGTCTAAATAGATAATATCTGTAAAGAAAGCTGTGATAGATATACCTTGTCGTCTACAGTGCATCAAAGTACATACATCGCACTGAGTTGCTCTTTTGTTTTGAGCGATAGGGTTACTACTAAAGAGAAAGCCCAGAACATTAAAGAAATAATCCATAGCAGAAGACTTTATTTAGCTGAATAATGAACAAAAAGTTAACTCATGAGGTGGTTAGTGGTATACAAGCTTAAAAACAATGAGTCGAAATCAAACAGAAAATAAGAGTTTTCAATTAAAAAAAAAACACAACATCATCATCAGGTCCTTGAAAACCTACGAATCGATGCAGGAATAATTGCCTACCAATTTTTATTTCGACCACACGACGAACTTTGACTCGTTTCGTAGCGGTATAGATGTCTCCTGGTGCTTCGACAGTTATAGAAATCAATTGTCTTTAAAATGGCTTCAAACAAACGAAGTCAAAATGAGGTACGGCAAGAACGCCTTGTCCGCCACGTTAAGGGTTTGCCTAAAGAACTGGCTAGGTTCTAAAGTATGTTTGTTATTTACACAAAATTTTAGGTAACACTAGCAACTGGAACTTAATTATTCATTAGCGATAGTTAAATAAGCCGTAGACGAACCGCTGGGAAAACAATAAAAAAAAAAAACTGTCCTAGTGGCCTAACTTTGTCGGATTTAGATTTTTACTAGATGTAAGTAAAATGTTCACAGGCGTCCCATTTGGAGACAAAAATGCCCTTGATCACTGACTCCGTATAACACAGTCCTACATAAGGAGTATTTTTATATACCTCCGTTTTGCCCATAGCAAGTTTAATCAAGCAGCACTTTTACGCAGTGAGGTACATACAAGCTCGTTTATTAATTTGCAGGCTCTTACCTCTAGCGCTACAAATTCCCACAAGCGAAATTTTAGTTCGGCCAAAGTTTAACAGATTGCTTGTCCTAGTACGCGTATGTGCAATTGATATTTTCGGTTGGAAAATAAAACCCAGTTCCTTTGAAAACATGTAAGTCATCATGGCGAATAAACAGTGCGTCGTTTCTATAATTTGACCAAAAAATGGCTATTATCTAGTGTGTTCACGCGGTATGAAGCTCTCACTTTTCCCGTAAACTTTTCTCTTTGCCCGAAATCGAGCTTGCTAATTTTCAAGTGGTTTCCGAAAACCTCGTAGAAGGCAAACCGGAGGATGATTTTCATTGGACTTTGAATTTAGAGAGTCCAAACTTCATCAGAATATGCTGGAAAACATTGTCAATACATCAGGGCGTTTCATACAAGAAATAAAGGCTATCTTTAGGCGTAGAATACCAACTACAGATCGGGTCATGCAGTTGAGCTCCGGCGGTTAGCGTTTTGAAACTTTCTGCGCTTTTTTGCACCTTTTCTACTCGCTGACTGTTTTAGGTTTTGCATCGTTGGGACCTTAAGCCTGCTATCAGCCCAAAATTGAATTCCACTGAATTTTCTATACATAGTGCATTTAAGTGACACCTTAATGAGGGTATACCTACTGGCGTCGTTTGACGCACGGCTACTAACAAAAAGTCAATTACGTATGTAGACAGTTCAGGTCTTAAGTTGAAGATGTATTCGTGGTAAATGATGGCTATACTGAATAAATATGACCATAACGAGTGATACGTTTAACGCATGCAAAAAATTCGTTAAATTACTTCCTTTTATTTAAATGTAGCCTTGAAATCCAAGCATGGAAAAGAGTCCGGATGTAGATAAGCCATTTTGTATAAACAACGGCTCACTTTCAATTATTCCACTGTTTTTAGTTTATTGTTGTTATTATTACTATTGAAATTATTTTCATGTAATTCAGATTAACTGATAATTTATCCGAGAAACCGTTTGTGCATAGGCAATGTATTGATATCTTAATGTACTCTTTACACAACTACAATAACGTTTTCGTTCGTAAAAGATCGTACAAATCGTAACGGTCACCATGTTCGTGTTTATTCTATGCTATTGATGTTTGGTCAAGTATAGCAGAAGGATTACATAAAGGGGCCACGTTGAAATAAGAAGGACTGCTGTGCTGTGACATGCCAACGTAAGCGAATGTTGGCTTGTGAGATTTTCGCAAAGTACGGAATGTCTACTTGGAAAAAAGATGACCATTTACAAATAACATTGTTTCAATTTACCCTTGGCTATCGTCAAATGAACTGATTGATATACGTGAGCCTGAGAAATCTGGCTGCTATACTCGCTGTCAGTAGAGACTATACTTCGCACAGAATACCTTTGCCAAGGAAAAGCATGTTTGCCATTAGTATGTTCAGGACACTGTGTCTTTATCAGAGGCGCTGCATTCGCATTAGTTTATCGTTACATCTCAACACTGTTCCTCTTAAAACTCAGCATGCGCACAAATCTTTGAGTCTCTTTATGGATGCCATCAACCTGGAAGAATCTACATTCAAAATCGTACAATGTGTTGGTGATCATTACAGGAATAAATATTGCGGAGCTCTTTTTGTGTCTGTTCTTAGCAACATCCTGATAGTTTTGACTCTGCGAAGTGTTCGGCACAGTCTCTGCTCTTCGCTCCTTCGCCAGCGTGATATACGCAGATCGCCTTCAAAACTCTGTTTCCTCACATGATATTATGCTGTTTGTCGCCTGGTATCTTATTTCGACATCGCGCAAATTGCTTCTCTACTCCTCGTTGCCGCAGGTGTTGCCGGTACTGCTGCCATCCCCGTGGATATGCTGCCTTCGCCACTACATCTCAGGATAGATTGCACCTTCCCGCCTTATCGCTAATTACCAGTCTCGGGACGGTGGCTGTCTCGGTTGCAGCTAATGGTAATACAACTGCTATGAAGCCCGTCGCTACCGGTGGCGATTCCACCGTACTTTGCAGCGTGGCTTTGCTTGCAATGGGCCACACTGGCTTGCCGTGTTCGAAAGACTTCCCTTTCCCATTTTGCCACCTAGTCATCAGAAAGCCTGCTTTTTCCCCGATACTGTTTCCAGAAGTAACTCGAGGTCACGCTTTGTCACCTACGATCTTTTAACCGGCAGCCGGTCCCCTCTACATTTGCTTTCCCTATTACTGCGGCCCCTGGGGCACGTTACCACCTCCGCGGCTGTTGCCACTGCGCCCACAGAGGCATCTACCTCCTTAGGCCGCTTGTTGACAGGATTCCCCACCCCCAATGTAGGTCGCTGGCAACTGCAAAGATCCACGTGCTTCGTAGATGCATGTGGTGCCCACGTTATGTGCCTGTCTGGTAGTACGTGCGTGCACAGCGCCTTTCTGTGAGACTATTTGTGTATATAAACATACATGTGTGTCTCTATGGTCATCTGTGATGTGTGTGTGCGTGGATGTGTGTGTGTGTGTGTGTGTGGATGTGTATCTCGGCCTGTTAGTGTGTGCGCTTCTCACTTCCAGCCAGCTAGCTTCTCACTGTCATCACCAAAACTTGCCGAAGACTTAGTGGCAGGAGTGATTTGGTGGCAAGGAATTCCGTGATTGTTCGATAGGGGTTTGGTAGGTGGGGGGTTGATGGCCTCTCTGGTAATGGCTTGGGGATACTCTAGAGGCGGAGGTCACGCAACAGCCCACCGACAGCAGAAGCAGCCACTTTGGATGCTTTCCGCTTGCGTGAAGTCAGGCTCATAGGGACTGTTGCTGTTGGCGCTTATGCTGCCACCACTGCTACTGCGACGGATGGGTCGGCTGCTCTTGCTGACTGGCAGATGCCCACCGTTTGTCTGTCTAGCTGCCCAAGACCCCCATTGCTAGCCCCCTGGCTACCATTGCTCCTCGCTTGCCTTTTGGTATGTGAGTCTCTTCCCCATGCAGCGGCCGTCCCCATCGGCTTCTTGCTCGTCCTCGTCTTTCTCTTTTTCTTCCTTCCCGTTGATGTCGTCGAGCAGAAAGCATGACCTTGCCCCTTTTGTCGTGGGCCAGTGCCGGTTACTGCGAACCACCCATCTCGACAACTACTCGCCGCTCTTTCTCGCCCATTGCAACATTGTCTATAGCGGAGGCAACAACAACGACAGGCTGGCCTTGCTTTCGGACGCATCCCCCCGTGTCCTTCAGTCGTGCCTCTGCCGTTACTTTCGCTGCCGCCGGCGAGTTGAACCTCATCCCTGGTCGTTCCCGCCTTCTTCGTTCCCGTATGTAATAGTGGTCTTTCCCGGTGCACGGTGGTCCTCGCTCGCTTGCCGGCTCGTTGGCTCTTTTACTTGGTCGCTCGGTCGACGGTCGTTGTCTCCTCCACAGTGGGTCCGACAGCCGGCGACGCGCTTCTTCAACTAGAGCAGTGGCTGCTGTTTCGTGCTGCCTCCCGCCATCGGTGCTCGTCTCCACACTACTCTGTTCCGCCGCCTTTATTCCGTTTCCCCCTTCCGGCGGCTTCGCTACCCCTGCACCATTCTTCTGACGACCCTCGTCTCCCAGCATCTTTCTCCAGCCACCTCTAAGCCATCCTTTGGGCTGTCTGCGGACATCCGTCGTCCACGCTGTTTGTCGGCTCCACTTTCCTTTCCTGTCCGTTTCTCGCTCAGCTCGCTCACTCCCGTCTGCCTTCCTGCCTAGCCGCTGCCTTCGTCGCTCTTCTCGGCATGGCTAACAGCCTGACTTGCGTTCGCTCGACGGGTGACTAGCTGTATACCCGCAACCGTCGATCCAACCCTGTCCCCCCCTTTTGCCACACAAACTACCACCGTCGGCGCCGTTGCTGTTCTCGGTGCTAACGCCTAACTCGACAACTCTTGGTGCCCTGCTGCTCTCCGTGGGCGACGGCTCTCGGCTTTCAAGCGATGGCGGTAGCAATGGCAACGGCTCTCTATCCGCTTGCCACCGCTGCCGCCACCACGATCGTGCCCATTCCCGTTCTCCGAGACGACCGACCGACCGAGAGGAACCTGGAGCACGATGGGTACCACTATATAGTGTGGCTTGTTGAGGTGAAAGGGAGAGGGGGGTATGGAAGTCGACTGCGGCCTGGCTGAGGACCATCGTCAGAAAGCCGAGGGACGCCTTTCTTGTGTATCTGCCGCCTGTCGCCATCAGGACGACGTCCCTTTGAGCACACCCCATCGTCACCCCATTTACAGATACTTGGCTCGAAGCGGCCAACTATGGTTCTCAGCGATGGCAGATCGGAAGCTTTCAGGAGGCGCTGGAAGGGGGACATGGGATATGTCTGGTGTTCGTGTCCGAAAAGGGTACAAAGCAGCGGAGCTAGCAAAGCAACAGTGCAGAGGGAAAGCGGTGTAGTAATAGTAGTACTCTGTATGCGGAGGGCGTGGGGAGTAGGGGTTTCGTAACACCTCCTTCCATTCCGTGGATGGGCTAAGGCCTGAGGCCGGCGAGAGCGGCGTCTGCGGCAACCATCCACTCGTACCACCGGCAGGGGCAATAGTGGCAGTCGTTGTTGTTGTCATCGCTGCGGTAGTGATGGCGGTTGTGGTATGGCCGAACGGACGGGCGAACGAGTTCGCTCGGGAAGCGAAGCGACGCAACGAAGATCGAGGAGGAGACTAGCGGGCAGGCGAGCCAGTAGGGAGTCCGTTCCGGGGATGGGGTGCGGCGCCTGTCATCGGCTCCCCTTTCGCAGCAGTAGCCGCCGGCAGCGGCAACAACAGCAGAAGCAGCAGCAGGCGGTCGTGCCAGTGGGGTTGCCCTCCTTAAGGATGAGCACGTAATCCTCGAACGAAACGGCAGAGACCCTCCGTCGACCAGTCTGCGACAGTAGTGGCCGTGGCAAAGGCATCAACATCAGTAGCAACAGCACTGACAGTGGCGGAGATGCGCGAGCGCTAGACAGCTCAATTGTCGTTGTTGTTGTTGTTACCGGAATCCTCGTTGTCGTCGTCGCCGCCGTCTTTCGTGTCTGGTTGTGAGATCGCCATTTGGCAAAGGCGACACCGGCAGCAGCAGTAGCAATAGCGGCGGTTCTACTGCTTTCGCAAAGAGACAGAACAGAACAGGCGGTACAGCGTTGCCCTATGCCTAGTGAATGAGACAAGCAAATGGTGCTTCCGCGCGTTCTGTATACGGTCGTTTTTCTGCTTTGTGGCTCGTATGGAAAAATGGTATGAAAAAATTTGTTAGACTGGACCCGGGTCAAGTAATACATAACCTTTAGCCTAGTGACATGGTCTGTACAGTAGCCAGCGTTAATAGGCGTTAAATGAAAAAAAAAAAAAAAGTGCTTTGAAACGGTGTCTAGCTCTGCGTTCGTTGCTTCGACGCGGACGACAGCTTCCTTTACTGTTTATAAACTCCATGTTGCGTTCCCATATTAATGACGGTCGTCGCACTGAGGACAGTCGCGATCGTGGCTGTCTTGGCCACGATTGACGGATTTGGAGCAGCAAGAGTGGCGTTTGCTCAAGCTCAGATAGGCCTGCTTGGGTCAAGCAGTAGCGTTGGTGGTCGGCGCTGCTGCGATAGACGGCGTCCGTTGGGGGGCGCGCGTGACGCTGCGCGGCGGGCGACTCTGTGCGGGCGCGACCCTCTGCCGACGCTGCTGCCGCCGCTACTGCCGCCATTAGCACGACGAGCAGCCGAGGCCAAGTCGACTGAGCGAGTGGCTGCTTGGCTGGCTGACTGTCCGCGCCAGGGCAGCGCCGGGGCCGCGCCACGGCAGCCGACCCGAGCCGAACCGCCAGGTTACCGGGCGGGCCTGCGTCCGGGCCTGCTGCTTCTACCGCCTGGTCCGATGCGCGGCCGTCGGTAGCCTGGCTGCTGCTTTGCTGCACAGACTCCGCTGACGGCGGCCGGTAACTGTGGCGGTGGTTGTGATGGTGCTGGGCGCTGCTGCTTCTGCTGCTGCGGCAGCAGCACCGAGCAGGCAGCTAACGGCAGCAGCAGCAGCAGCCAGGAGCGTTGTTCTTGTGTAGTCCCTCTCGCCTCTGGCGGCGCGCGGAAGGGCGCGCGGGCGCGGGCCCCACGCGCGCCCCGAGAGGGAGCTGCCTCTACTACCGGGAGAGCATGAGAAAGCGCGCTAGAGAGAGAAAGAAAGAAAGAGAGAGAGAGAGACGGTGATAAGGAAAGAGAAGAGAAGAGGGAGAGAGATGGAGTGAGTCCGCCGCGCGCGTCCCACCAGCCGCGCGCCGAGAGAGCTTTTACACACGGACACCACGTATGCCGCTGCTGCTGCTGCTGCTCCTCTGACATACACAGACAGGCCGACAGACCGAATCAGGGAGACAGGCGTACACATCCACGAGGTCACACACGCACGCAGAGACAGACAGGCGCGCGGTCAACCGAACTCTTACACACATACAGACATGTAGTAGTAGAGGACGTTGAGCTCATAACCAGCACATCGCAGCGGAGACTCACACAGACATCTCCGCGCGCGAGCTACGCGCTCCGTCCGCGAGGCGCTCTGTGGCACAACTCTACAATGGCTGCTGTCGCCGCTACACACACACAGAAACACCCAGACAAACATCGACACAGACAGACAGATAGACACACTCACTGCGCAACCAATTGCAACCGAGCCTCTGAATTTTTGCTTCTGCTCCTTAGTGCCTTCTTCCCCTCCCTCTCGGAGGGCTTTCGTTTTACAAGCGAGAGCCGTTCGGCGGCCCGCTGTGCTCCGGCTGTACGAAAGCCTGCTGCTGCTGCTGCTGCTGCTGCTGCTGCTGCTGCTGCTGCTGCTGCTGCTGCTGTGTGCGCGTTACGGCGGTGCCGTGTGCTGCTGCTGCTGCTGCTGGCTGGCTAGCTACTCGGTTGTTCGCCTGTTCCTGCTACACGGCCACCAACGAATCAGCCAACCACCGAACGAACCAACCCGTCGTCCTCGTCGACGTCGTCGTAGCAGCAGCAGCCGAGCACGGGTCCGACGAACCGAGCGGGTGAACGAGCAACGGATGGACGGACGGAGGGACCAAGCGGCTGACTGAGTCAGCAAGCGGCCAACCAACACATCAGAGCTGTTGGCCGCCGCAGTTCGTTGTTTCGTTCGTTCGTGCGTTCGTTGCTTGCTTTGTTGGTACGTTCGTGCCCGCGTTCGTTGAGTGAGTTAGTGAGTGAATTGAGTGAGGAGTAAGCGAGTTGAGCGTGGAGACAAAATTCTGTCCCCCTCCCTCCGTCCCGGCCCGTCCCCTGAACCCCGTGAGTTTGTGCGAACGCCAGTGTAGGCGCGAACGCGTGCGAAAACGGCGACTGTGGTTTTCGCGACGCGGCAGGACGACCACGGATAGCAGCGATCACGACCAGCGACGTCGTCGAACGCTAGGCCAAGACGTCCGCTGCGTGTTTCGCCGACGCCGACGAAAACTACAATACTTGTAACAACAACAACAACAACGAAGACGACGAAGAAACGCAGTCGAAACGGTTGCTGCAGCAGGAGAAAGAGCAGCGGAGACAGACAGAGCGATTGTATTCGATGGTGGTGTTGTCTCCTGACCAGCTCCGCGCGGACAGCCGTCGCTCTCACTTCCACCAGCCGCTACCGTGGTAAACCATCCGCCACAGTATCGTGGTCCTCCTCAAGTCGGCCCTGCTGCCACCACAAACACCACCACTGCCGTGACCACCTGCTGCACGCTGCTGAACTCGGGGACGACAACGACCACTGCAAAAGGACATGGCAGAACATAGTGTTCCGAACGGATACATGCCCTGCTACCCAACGTTCACCAAGTTAAGCTAATCAGGTACTATCACTATCGTTACTACTACGATTATTGTTTCAACACAAGTGCACACGGGCTTGCGTCACCAGTCGCTGCCGGTCAATGCCGACGAACCACATCCTATCGTCAGTTTTCCACGGTGAGTACGAAGAAAGCGGATTTCAATTACCAAAAAGATGTATAGGGGTCGTGGAGACAGACAGACAGGCAACAACAACAACAACAACGACGATAACAACAGCAGGAACTGCAGAGATCGATAATCCTGGTGACCCTGTCTGTTGCTGCTTCTGTTGGTGCCACTTGTGGAAACCCCCATTGGCCACTGACAACATCAAGTTGCCTGTGGACTTCGATCCATGAGTGTATACAGTCGTCGCGGTAAGAACAAAGAAGCGTGTGTGTTTACGGTTATCCCTCTACGCGCCAGCCTGCGGGCTCCAGCCTTTGGTGCCGCAGTAGCAGTGGCCCATTTTTCCATCGCTCCGTTGGCTGCGGTTCGTGCGGGTCCAAAAAAAAAACGGACAAAATGTTCAGTGCTTACACTCGATACGTTGGGGGGCGGGGGGTGTTAAGCGTGGGTGCCTTCCGTCCTATCGCTGTATATACAAGAAATCGTGAGTTGATTTTACACCAGAACAAGCAGTGAGAAGCGAGCAACCTGTCTTCATGGAGTCATATCGGCGGCAGTGATCACTGTGCAAGGTGGTACGGAACGCCGGAGTCTGTACTCCTAGGACAAAATGGGGCATCACTATGTAGAGAGGTGCAGAGAGCAATGAGGACCGTGAGACCTCTCGCTCTAAATTTGATCTTCGCGTGCTCCGTTTAGTTGCTGAGTCCAGAGGCAAAGGCTCGGTTTGCTTTCGTGTTACCGTGATATAGAAATCATAGTGGACTGTTATCAAGGCTAGCGCGCAGCTATACAAGGATTGCGACAGGTGATTGTTAGTATTGAAGTATCGCTATTGTAGCCAGTGATATTCAAAGCCTGGACAGGAGGTTCCTGTTCTTTCCGACCAATGATCGTAATGGTGATTGCAAAATAGTGTTTGTGAGTGTATGTGTGGTCCGAATGCATGTCCACACGTTAGATCCGTTTATAAGAATCTTTGTTGTTACAGGATTGTATCTACCTTGCTGCCGTCACGTGGGGCAACCCCACGTGAGCACTTTGTTCAATCCCGAGGTCACAATCACGATTGCGTCTGTTTACTGTGCCTGAATCCACCTCGATTGAGTACCTACAATATTACCCAGGAGGGCACAGGCATAAGAGTTGTCAGGAGTCGAAGCCTTTGCTTGCAAAGGCTCCTCGATCTCCCAGAGCAGCTACGCGTCGCTTCCAAGCTTCGCTTTCTAGACAGCCTCCTGTACTTGTACGCTGTTCTGTGTTTGATGTCAAGTTGTTGTGCGTATCGGGCAGTGACTAGAAGGTGTGCGATGGTTTATGCAATTTTTGTTACCTTTTTGTACGTATTGGGACGGAAAGACAAACGTGCTTCTTTTTGCACCTCTACTAGAATACGCTGCTACGATTGCCAATAATGCTTGCAGTGTTAGCAGCCTAAAATCACACCTGACCAGTAAACTCAGTGATTGTCGAAAAGTTGTTTGACGCACGTGGCACGATCGTGTGATCATGTGAGTCCGCTGTGTCCGTCTGTCTGTCCATCCGCGTAGACTTGTGCGCTCACTGGCCACGCATCGACCTAGTCTATATGGGCCCCACGTGCCCTATACCCCCTTTCGGCTCACATCCTATCTTTTTCGGGACAAGCTTACAGCGCACCGTGCTCGTTGGCTTGTAAGCCTCCGGTGGCATCTGTGACAGTAATTGCGAACAGCGAAGGCAATGTTGGAAGCAAGCAATGCGGGGCGGAGGAGGTTTCTTTGGTTGTCAGTTCTCAGGAGCGCGGCCTTCGGACTCAGGCCCCTTATCGGTAAAGCAGACGGAACTACTCCCGGACTACTAGGGAACAGACAGACTGGCTAGCTTATATGGAAGCCGTGATTGCGGCTGTCTCGCCATACCCGCCGCGGCGAGTGTAGCGCGGTGATCCCGGATGTGGCACGTCATTTGCCACAAGCGGTAGACAGCTTACCCCTAAACAGCCCGTTTAAGCCCCTTCTTACTTGCTGGTCTCGACGTGGTGGTCTGCTGTCAGTTGTCGGCATCGCCGTCTTTCCACCAGCCCTCTCTGAGTCCATGATCAGCATCAGCATCATCACTACGAAGATGGCTCTTACTTGCTGGGCGCTTCTCGTCTGAAAATTTCTCTCCCCGCAGGCTACTAGTAGCAGTTCACGCTACTTGTGTTGGTAGTCACCGCCTATCTCGCCTTGACCGGCCGCACGGCAGCTTGTCGCTGTTCTGTTGGGGACGACCACCGTTTCAACGCCACCTCCAGTCGTTGTCAGCCGTTCAGCTGACTGCTCTGCCAGCGGCCTTCATCAAGCCGCTTCTCGAGACGGCCCTACAATAGACCATCTTTCCCTATCCGCCTGCCCGCCCGTGGCCTATCCACTTACCACTTATCCTCCCTCAAGTGAACCCCGAACAAGCACCCTTCCAAACGACAACAACAACAACGATGGGAGGTTGCTTTCGGCGACGGCGGCGGCAACAACGCCTCCTGCCACGGCAACGACAACAAGAACAACAACAACAGGAACGGCAACAGGCTCGACAAGAACAATGACGACGACGACGACGGTAACAACAACAGGGAAGTAGCAGTACACATCACAGCGACAACACCACAAGGCCTTGTTGGTGCCCGCGACGGCAATGACGATGGTAAAGGGCATCACGAAGGGTGTAGGTGGTGATCGCATCCGTGTTTGTCGTGGCTGTTTCGCTGGTCAGGTTGGGAGGGGGCGGGAAGTTTAGGGTTAGCTGTTGTGGTGACCCGGCGGCTCGAGTCTAATATGGCCAGCAGTCGTCTCCCCCACTCAGCGAGTCTGCCCCGTCGTTCGTTGATTCGTTCAATGATGGGGGTGCCTCGTACGCCTGTGGCCCACGGCTGCCTGCTGGCTCGGCTGTATCGGAGGCCCTTCTACCGCTGCAAGCATCGCGGCTCGGTGGTTTACTGCTGCTGCCACTATGGATGGTCTTACACGTGATATCCTTGATGGCGGCATGGGGTAGTCTTTGCGAGGAAGGGAGTAAGACTAGCTGGATGCTCTGGTGTTACCGAGTGCATGCATCACGCTTCGCCTCGCCTCAAGGGGGTGATGCGAGCGCTAACAGGGGTGATACGGGAGGCTCTTATAGTGCAACGCACTATTCCCGCACTCGTTGGCGCTGATGCCGACGGGTCGAATTGCCGCAGCTGGCTGGCTGGCAGGCAAGAGACAGGAAAGCCTGCAGGCCTTCCTGCCTGCTGTCCGTTCACTAGCTCGGCTCAGCGGGCCTCTGCTGCCTCCACTACACGGTAGAAGGCACAGTCGTGCTCCTGCCACCACTACTGCCGACACACCGACGAC
>NW_019214212.1:327671-343310 GCF_002532875.2 Varroa jacobsoni
CGCTGCAGAGCATCCGTATCCCAGCCCTCGCTATGGACTCGCAGCCCTTAAGCAAGCTGCCGCCAGTTGGGCCTGCGAGCCATCGAGTACGCTTGTCTGCCCTGAGGAGCCTAATAGTGCTGCTACAACCACTGCAGTTACCAGAGAACCGAGGCGTCTAACGCAGACAGGACCCCAAGGCCGGGGGGCGGTGGGCTTCGGAGATTTTGGATAGACGCCTTTTCTTGCCAAACTGCTGCTACTGAGTACCCTGTGCTTTACTGAGTAAAACGGCATTACGGAGAAGGGGCTTGTCAGAAGGGTGCGCCTTCCTTCTATTCGGAAAGCTACTGCCTCTGCTCGATCCCCGTTTCCTCCTCACGCACACTCAGTGAGCTGTTGATCCAGGAGGAAAAGGAGTAGCTACGGCAAGCTCTATCTTGTTTCAAGTCGGAACACGGTCAATCCGAGAGCTTTGCCCAAGCAAGCAAGCGAACACGTACCGGCACCGAAGAAGCCATTGACTCGTTCTCACCGGTACGAATACGGTAAGACAGAAAAGCAAGCAAAAAAAAGGTTGAAAAAAAACAAGAAGCAGGCGATGTAGGTCGACTACCAAGCTAGTAGTTACACGGTTTGACCAATACGGATTGAAAGAGCCTTACCTAAAAGAAGCACAATTATGCGCCTAGATGCATACACGCATGTTAGCATAAGGCAAACAATAGTGCCTGGCATTTTATGTAGACTAAAACAAGAAATGTCATATTATCTACAACCATATAAAGCATACGTGTCACGATATGCTAATCCTTATACAAAACTTTTTTTTTGTTCTTTGGGGGGAGGGGGTATCCTTTTGATACGTATACTTTTTTACAGACTTTGGGTAACACAACGTTCTTGTACGAATAGTCATATGCATGTTTAAATTACTAAAGTAGAATGTTCTATGAAATGCGCACACATGTGAACAGGCATGGGCTTTGATATATAAGCGCTTCTAGAAAGGTCATCGGTTAGAATGAAAACATCCATCTGAGTCATCTAGCTCGAGTCAAGTTACTGGACCTGGCGGTTGATGCGGGAGAACTTGTTGTTCGTGCATCATTTTCTCTAGACATATCTGGAGACGATCCAGCCATCCAGACCGCGCAGAACACATGCCCTTTATAGTATCATCAACGACATCGTAGACTCCATATCACGTCGCAAGCCCCGCTATTCTTTTCTCGCTATGCCTTTACGTCTACAGTGTTCGAGGACCCGTAGCTCGGCTCTGCTGCCTTCAACGCTGATCTTGAAGTGCGTCGTTGCTGGCACTTTGACAGACGCCGCTCTCGCCAACTGCAGCGTCGATGAAAACGGTCCCTTAAAGCCGCCGTTGTTGTCATCGAAGCGGGCGAGATGTGCTAGAAAACGGTGACGACGACAAACAGTAATGGCAAGGGTAGGCCTTCCTGAGCAAGGCTGTCAGCGGATGGTTAATTGCTCAATCAGAGGCGCACTTTTGCCAGCAATGCCTATCGCGGCACTAGAAACGTTAGTCGAAACGACAAAGGCGGTAGACGTAGAACAGAAACAGCAGATAACAGCAGCGGCGACGGCGGAACCAGCACCTCTGTCGTTCGTTCGCTTGCTAGGGGTGATGGTAGCGGCTGGAATTATCCGCTTCTGCCCTCATTTCACCACCACCACTTCCCCCATTGGAATCGTCGCCGCTGTCTCGTTGCGTTTCTGCTACTGCTTCGGCGTCTGGTGCCCCTTGTGGCAGGTTGCATTGGGTAAGCTACTCTTTGAGGTTTTCTTCGGCCGCTGCCACTGCCGCCGTAGCGGTGTGACGCCAACAGCAGCAACCACGATCGGCGGTGCCGCTGATGGCAACAATAGTACCGGCCCGCTGGTCGGCCACTGGCTGTGGGGTGCCGTTTCTCCCCCTCCACCCCGTCACCCCTGCCAGCGTCGTTTTGAGCCCCGCCGGTGTCCCTGCCCTGGCTCGTTGTCCAACGTTCGCCACTACCGCCTGCACGTCTGCTCCGCTGCTGCCATCGCCAGAACTGCATCGCCGCTGGCACCGCTAATGCTGTCAACCGATGCTACAGCAGCAGCACAGTCTCGAAAGCAGTCCCGGCTCATCAGCTAACAATCAAGCACAGCCCCTCGAGGGGCTACAATAACCAACACCGACAGCAGAGGCAGCAGCAGGAACGCCTGCTGCCACACCACCGCCTTTGCTGCCGCCGTATATTCCTGTGTCCGATAGTAATACCCCGCACACCCCTCTGTATTTCTCGCTTACGCCACCGATTCCGAGCATGCTTTGTCTGACCCCTTCTCGCAGAGCATCCCTGAACCCTTCGCTTTCGGACCCAACCGCAAACCGCTGTCAGACGAAGTCATCAACATTGCAACAGGTCACGGCGAGAGACGAGTGAGCAGCGGGACGACCATGGGGGCACGGACAACAGCCGAACGACTGGACGAGGCGAAACGGCAAGACCAACTGACAGACGGACGGGTAAATGGGGTGACGAAAACGGTTCCCCACAGCGAGTAAGAAACTGACCGACCAAATAACCGGCCAGTGAGCCAACTAACCTACTACGAACTACCACAGGGGTAGCTGTGTCAAGAAGTCACAGGTTGAACGATAAATACCCGGAGCCCTGAATTCCTTTCCCTAAAGTACTACTACTACCCCTGCCACTGTCTGCAGTCTTTAAGCGGCCAAGTCAGCAAATGGCACCGCCTTCAGCCGCTGCAGGGTGGCGATCATGTCAGTGATGATCATGACAGATATGATGATGGCAAAAGACGAGGCGAAGACGACGGCCATCTTGGTGACGATGACAAAAAGGTCGATTGCCTGCGGAATCCCCCTGAGCTTTACAGTTCAGTGGCATCAATGGCTGGAGCCTCCCAAAAAGCGGCAACGTCGCTACTACTACCGCTGCCTGCCGTAACGAAAACCAAGCCACCGCCACCCCTCCTGCTCCGCTCGTTGAGTCGCTCTTGCGCTCACGAGTCCTGGGACAACTCGAGAGGACGCGGCCAACAACAACGACGACGCCGACGACGACAAAAGCAGCAGTCAGCTAGAGACGACGACGCGCAGCCGAGTAACAGCAGCAGCAGCGACTGACGATCGATCGAATTGGCGCATTGCAGTGTTTTCCAGGGCAGCGCGGCCGGCCAGAAGAGGGAAAGAGGGAGCGCGAGGGCGCCCAGCGGCAACGCGACGACCACCGACAGCAATCGACAAGAAAGCGCGAGAAAAGAGAGAGTTGCTAGAGTAAACCAGCGAGAGAAAGAGAGAGGGAGAGAAATTGGGAGGGGAGAGCGGGAAGAGTGAGTGAGCAAGCGACCAGCGACTGTTACTCGGGCTGCTTGGGACGCTACTGCTTAGGCGCCAGGCTTCTATTCTATGGCTGTTGACTCGTTCATTCGGCTGCCATCGGCCGCGACAGTCCGCCGGTCCGCCCCCTCCCCCTCGAAAATTTATAAAATATAGCGTCACACACACAGTGTTCTTCCCATTTCTCCCCTTTCTTCAGCCTGCCCCAGCGGAGCCCACCTTGAACCCCTTGAAGCAGCAGCACCACCGTCACCACTTCCCCCTCTCTGGGACTGCTGCTCCTGGGGCGGCGGCGGTGCTGGTAGCGGCAGCAGCAGCAGCGGCGGCTGCCGCTGGCAGCGCTCCACTAAAGAGCAGCCTACCCGCTCGCCTGCTGCTGCGCAACCACCACCGCCGCCCGCCGCCACCGGTGCTTGGCTCGACTCCGGTCTGCTGCTCCGCTTTGCTTTGCTCTACTCCTCTGTACAGCAGTACTGTACTCCTCCGCTCCGCTCCCCGGCGGCTGATGGCCAACGGCTGACGACAGTTGGATCACCGTGGATAGGGAGTGGTTGTAGTAGTTGCTGCTACGGCTACTGCTCGGTCGTCCGTCGGTCGGTTGGGCTGGCCGGCCCCTTTCGTCCGTTCGCATCTGCAGGTCATTGCGGTGAGCTCGAGTCCGTTCCGACCCAACGTCCCAGACGATCTCGCTTCTTTCCTTCTACCCGAAGCGCACTGTTGACCTCTTCACCCTGAGACTCAACTCAGTCCCATACCCCAGCCCGGCTTCATTGCCTTGGTCCTGTCCCACGCAGTTACAGCTATCACTGCTTTGCCTATTTGCTTGCTTTAGCTGCTGCTCTGACTAGTACCACAATTGTCTTGCCTCTACAACTATCTTCATCTGGCGGGCTTTCTCTGTCCGTTGACGGGATATTTGCCCCTACCTTGAAAATCCTCATCGAGCACCGCTCAGATTCCCGCCGCAACCGGGATCTCTACGTCTCCAGCCACCGCGCCCGAGATCCTCTCGAGTGACTGTTACTGCCTCCGCTGCTACCGCTGCCACTACTCGCAACCGGCAGTAGCACGACCCCATCCCGTCCTCTTTGCCTGCCAGTCAGCGAGAGCAGCCTGTCTTTCTGTCGGTCGTGTTGTACGGCTACTGAGGCCATGGCATCCGCCACCGCCATCATCGCCACTACAGTCTCCCGTCTCCCCCAGCGCCGTCGGTCGAAAGGTAAAGCCACGAAGAAAAGGTGCAAGGCCGGCATCGCCACGACGACCGGCAAACGAGAGAAGAGGCTCTGCGAGGCGGCACGAACAGAGCTGCACTTGACGGCGGCAACAACCGAGGCGGTGTCCGCGACGGCCATCGCGGGGAGCACTGATGCAAAGAAGCAGGCAGCTGTCATGGGTTGCACCCAAGTTGCTTCACTGGTCTGGCATAGCTACTGCGGGATAGCGGCTGCAGACAGGTCTGGAGTAGCAGAAACAGCAGGAGACTTAGCGAAAGCCGACGACCTTTGCCGTTGTCGTCGTCGTCGCCGCTGCCGCCTCCTTTTCCTCTTCGTCTTGGCCCGCAGTTCCCTAAGAAACTTTTGAACGACCGCCTCGTCTTGTCGTCCACTCATTCGTTCGTTCACCCGCTCGTTCCCTCTAGGCGCCTTCGAAGTGGTTCTCATTTTAACGTCAACGCTTCAAAGCAGCCCCGCGTGACTCTCGTCGTAGTCTTTCTCCTTCTTTGCCCCTAACCCCACTTCTAGTCGCTGCCAATGACGCCGATCGCGGGTGCACCATCGCTGCTGGCGCAACCCGTTTGCCAACTCCTCAGCCGTTCTGGCGCATCTACGGTCGTCGTCATACCCCCCCCCCCACCCCTACCTCCGTGGAGTCACGCGGGGGAGGGGTATCCCTACGCGTCCTCTACCCTTCGGGCTCTCTTCAGCCCTCGGGGCTTCCCTATAACTCACCCCATGCTGTCTGCAAAAGCAAGGCCCTTCGTCGTCGCCGTCCGCGCTGATGCAACGAAGAGGGCTCGCCGACAGCTCCGTGGAGGCAGTAGTGGGGCGCGCCGTGTCCATGTTCTTTCACTCAGGCTTGCTCTGTTTTGCTCCCCCCTTCTTCCCCCCAACCACGCTTGGAAGTGGTCGCCGTTGTCTTAAGAGATGGAAGACGACGCGCTCGACCGATCGAGTAAACAGAGAACGGCTTCAGTTTGCTTCGTTCAGTTTGCTCGTCCCGGTCGCTAGAAAGAAGGCACCGGCTGGCTTTATCATTTGCATCTACGCATGGACGTCGCAAACACTTGTCAAAATACTCTAAAGCTCTTGATTGACGGCGGTGGCCTGCATCAGTGGTCGGCTATGCTGTCATCTTGGAAGTGAAATGTTTGCCTCGATATTGCAACATCTGCTATACGACGATACTATTTTTATGTTTGAAACGAAATCGTCAAGCAAACCGTTGACAAAAGTCTTTGTAAACGGCCGCAGAAAGCCCGAACCTAAGCCAAAATGATCAAACATTTTGTGTCAGATTCCGTGGGACTATTTGGGGGCAAACAGAGTGTTTGCCTTATGTAACAGTCGTTACACCGGCGATCTAGCCGACTACACGCGACTTTGACACCATCTGACGATTAATGCTACCCACAGTGGAATTCTTGACTTGTTATTTCTATATGCCTTGTTTGCAAGTATACTATACGCCCTACCCATTTCGTGCAGCTATGCTCGGTACAAACGTTTGCAACATTACAAACCTAAAAAAAAGAATTAGGTTCGCAGGAGTTACAAATTTGCTTATCGCTCTTGGTTGGCGCTTACGAGCTACTCCATAATCTTACGGGTGCCGAGCTTGAACCGATCGAGGAAATCTGATTACATGCACAGACGACATCCACAACAAACAAATGTACGCCACAAGTGAATACAAGACAGACAGGCATAAGCGCTGCGACACATAATCATGCACACAGTGTTGTATAATTTTTTAAATGATTGGTGTCGTGCGTCTTCGCTTTCGGTTGATCACCTTCACTCACATGTGGTTAATTTCAGATTGAGTGCGCGCTGGACGAGCAGGACAAATTAGAAGACGACGACGGAGAGTCACTAGCAGCGTTTGGAGAACCGCCATCGGACGACTATGTAGAACTGAAAATATTCGCCATCTGCTTTGCCAGCTACCTCAGCTCGCTGCTAATCAAGATGGCTCTACGCAGACTGCTCGGACCATCATCGATTTTCTCCAGACGAACGCCATCCGCACCAGCAACCTGAAAGCATCAAGCGTCATTGTGTACCGTTACTATCGCTTCTTCACTACCACGACTGGCACAATTGACTCCATCGTTATTTCGTCAATTACTACTACTACCAAAACTACCATATAGCAACAATCGTAATCTATCGACATTGAGCTTTTAGTAAAACAACCGATATTGCTCGCTCCCAGCTCAGCACATCACCGCCGATCCTGGTTGTCGAGCGCCGGCAACCGTATATCTCTGGCCTCTCTAAGACGATCCTTCCATTGACTTTGCATCGTTCCTATTGACCTTCCTCTCAATGAGCTGTTCTTCAGCTGTTATTCAGCATAGTCCACGAATGTCACTTTATGCGACACGCTCAAGCGATACGGTTTGCGCTCTCTTTCTCTCTCTCTCTCTCTCTCTCTATATATATATATATATATATATATATATATGTCTGACCGGCTAGCAAACTATACGCGAGTAAAAAATACACGCAAGCAGTGACCGACAGCTCAACAGGACTTCAATCACAACAAACCATGACTGCTGATGTGATGTTATCAAGCAGCTCAAGAATGCAAAGAGACAAAAAATAAATAATTACTGTTCAACGGACATTCGGATACATAGACGTACTAAGCTAAGACGCAAACCAGAGCTTTAATTTAGCCCTGAATTTCGTTGCTGAGTCAGTCAGCAGCTAAGGAAACACCAGGTAGCGAACGGATATAGCAACAGTATCGACCCGAATGTAAAGTGAATTCAAAATAACGTCGGCCAACACAATACAAAAACCAAGACCAAAATGAACCTCTCAGAGGACTTCCAATCAATTACGAGTGATTTTCACTGCCAGCTCTTGGGGCAAACCGATAGCCCCCTGCAAGCCGGCTGTCCCGTGAATAACAATAACAACCTCAGCACGGCTAATAACAACAATAACAGTACAAGTGTAAACAACAACAACGTGAACAACAACAATAACAATAATAACTCGACAATCGCCAATAACAATAACAACTACTTGAAGTCACCCGCCACGAATTTGATGCCCCCACCCCCGGCGCCGGGGAGTTGTTCCGTCGCGTCGGGGGGCACCTGTGCAGGTGGTGGAACTGCGGCGAATATAGGAGGCGCCGGCGGCGGCGGCGGCGGCACCGCAGCCGCTAACGGTGCAGCGGGAGCGACCGGTTCAGCCGCAAACGCCACGAATGCAGCGAACAGCAGCTCGTTTCCAGCCGCGGAATTCGTTGCGGATATACAGAAGTGTCGTTTCCTTTATGACCGAAACGATCCCAACTTTAAGAATATCGCCGTCAAAAATAATCAATGGCAGATGATTGGAATTAAATACGGACTTACAGGTGAGTGTGCATTTCAGTTTTATGATATACATTGCTGGTTCTCTGAGCTAATAAGCTAGCAGTTGGCTAATACCGTGCTTTGATCTCCTATTGTTATTAGTACTAACTGAACAGGTATGTCAGTTCCCATAAATTGTAAATTTGGGTTGTTTATAGGCGTTACCGATGTCATATTGCCTAGTAGGCTTTTCAATAAGATGGGTTGAGTGTCTGCATAGTGTAAAACGGATACCCCGCGGTGCTTACGAGATCAGAACCGCATAAGATTTGTAACATGTTTGTGTTGAACAAACTAACTCATAGATGCAGTCTATTTTAATGAGTTCGTTCTATTTATCAGTTTTAATATAATTCTACTACCTCGAACGCTTTATGACGCATTGGTGCTCGAAGAAGAGCAACTGGTTGACCGTATTTAAAAAGTTTCCTCTTTTCAGTGCGAACAAGAAATTGGCTTAAGTGGCACGAACGTCATAAAGCTATAAGCTTAAGAACGTTCCTAGTCGTAGCACAAAGTTTAGTTTTGTGCATTGGAGATTATGGGCCATCAAGCTATGCAGCCTGCAACAGTGAATAGAGATTAATCTGATATAGGCTGAGCGTACTTTCTACTAAATTCCAAAGTATTCAAAATTACGTTTTTTTCCTTTTTTTTTTTTTAATATGGACAAACCAGCAATAGTTTGTATTTTGTTTGCGTGTAGTATCAATCTGAATTTGTAGCGTCAACAGTAGAAACGAGTCTCTTTATTGTACGGATACAAGAAAGACTCCAAGTCGATAAACAAAAAGTTTTCTGACCACAAATCGGGTCTGCTACCTAACGTAATGCTTCACACGCACAATGTAACGTATCCGCAGTCATCCAATCTTCACAAACGTTTCGGGGTACACATCCCTAACGTTTTGGAGTAGTCTATACGAAATACCTATATAACAAAGAGGAACAAAAGTTCTAGTCATCGATTTGGTGGCCATCGGTCATTGAATTACTAGGAATCTTGAGGTCCTTTTGCCGAGACACATAATCCGTACTTAGCCAACTAAGCACTCCTCATAAATTGTTGATTGGGCCAAAAATTGTAGCGTCAGTAGAAATCCTCTGACTAACAGCCACCTTCGTTAAATGCCACCTCGACCTTTGTTTCTTTTCTCAGCAGTCAGTTCGTAATCCAATGTATTTCAATTAGATGTAACATATATTCAATTAGTTTCCTTGCTTTAGATGCGTTACCAGTCTGATAACGACAGACCTATAATGAGCGGTCAGGCGACTCTAAAGTATGAGCTTCATTTATTCACGAGGCTCAATGTTTCGTTCTATAATTCCTGTGACTGTGGTCAAGTGCCTGCCAATCCTAACACGTATACGCAGGCGCCAAAACATCTTTAAAATCGCTTGAGGCATTTGCAGCGATCTGTCATTGTTTGCTGCATTTTTCACCATCAATACACCGTGGAGAAGCCCCCAGAATATATAAACCTATTTTTCTTGCGTAGCTTGTCACTCAATAGGGAGCAGATGTCAAGTCGTGTTAGGATACTGTCTGAAGACATTGGTGAACACGTCCTTTTCTGTCAGCCCCGTCGTAGAACACCGTTTTTCTTCTTATGTGACGATGGCAACATAATCATTGAGAACGCGGCCGAGTGCATTAAGGATAAGGATGGATGGTGATATTGAAGTCTATAGTGATGAGGGTGAAGAAGGTGGTAGCTAGTGAGCGACAGGCGACGACTACCGCCGGTCTGTGCCGTCGTGTTCTATCTTTGCATTTCTTTTCGTATTTGCTCTGTTCCCACAACTTCCCTATGTCGTCTCGTTTAGCTCGTGCTCTATGCCCCTAGTGATTCTGGTTATCTACGCCTGATGCAGTTGCCCATCTGCTGCTTCTGCACTGTAGGCCCTGTTGTCGGCCTAGTGGTAGTAACAACAGTAGCTGCCGCATCTGCGCCACTGTTTCATGTTTCGCACTCGCGCTATCGGTCTGTTCGCTTATTGGAAAACAGTGACATTCTACCATTCAGTCTTAGCGATGGCGGAAAACCGGCACAGTTGCTGAGCAGTTTTGCATCCACGGCTACGGTTATCTCGGTATCCAACTATATTTACTACAGTGCATGAAGAAAGAAAGATAAGCAGGTCGAGATAGGGCGAAAGTAAGAGGAAGGAAGTCAAAGAAAGGGAGCTGACCATATCTCGGCGACGGCCATCTCATAGGCCAATGCAGTCTCGGGGGCTCCATCGCTCTAGAAGCGCTATGCCCCAGCAGCTTCGCGAAACCGACACGACGATACTCCACGCTGTTGTCGCTTTGGGACAATACGCGGACAATGCGGAGAAACGTGGGAACGCGACGTTAGCGCCAGCTTCCGCAGATCTCGTTTTGATTATGAGCAGCAGTAAGCAGCAATCGGATTTCAAGCCATGTGTCGCGGCCTGTGATGAACGAGAATCTCACCGTTCACCGATAAAGATGAGACTGTTCGTAGCCATTGTAATCAATATTCACGACCAGATATAATATTCAATGTATGCATGATGACCGCTGCCGTTAAAACGAATATTCCGGACAATGCAAATTCTATTATAGCCAGTACCACTATGGCTAAATATATAAATGTTTTCTAAAGAATATTCGACTATAAGTGTAGTGCATATAATAGACGGCTTACTTTATTAAAGAAACAAAATTGATATATGCGTGCTTGCCGGAACCTGTTATATTCCTCTTTAACGATATATGGTAGTTCTCGTATAGATCTGCTGTTCTTTGATTATACAAGATGTGATATATGACGCAGGATATGAAAACTATATTGAGTAGTTAAAAGGTATTGATAAACCCATCTGGGCCTGGGTAACAGGACTGTGGGCAAAGAATCAAATGTCACCTCGGCGATAGTTCTGATCATACATGTGCCGAATGTTACTATGCGCAGACGAACTACTTTTACCGATCTCTCTTCGATTTACAGCGGCTCAAAGGATTCCTAATGTTTCATTCTGTCTCCGGATCGCTTTTTCGGATCAGAGGATCGGCATTCAGAGGGACAGGGAGACTTACCTGCATCCATCGGGATTGAATCCTAGCTCACTTAATTTGGCGTGCAAACGTTTTGTCTGCTTAGAACACCTCATCATTACTCATATCTGTCTATAGATACCTAATCACCGAAAGAAGTCATGATGTCAAGCTAACAATCGATTTGTTAAATAACTAGCAGTCAATTTATCGGTGTTAAAGTGGGTTTTTCACACACTGGGCTTAGGAAAGGCTACGACTTTGCATTTGCGATGGTAACATTTTAATGGTTCAGAATAAGATAAGCAAGTTACTCTAATAAATATGGAAAAATTTCTCCTAAATCGATTGGTCAGCCCTAACTGGATCCTTAATAAATCGGCACTCTCCTGTGGTGATTCTTGTATTCATAAATACGCAGAAATTAAAGAGTAAAATGAAGCATGTGAATAGAACTATACAATGTAAAAAGAGTTTAAAGACAAGCTAGTACGATCCTCGTCAGCCATGACGCTGCCTGCTGCCAACGCACCATAAAACAGGTCTGTGATAGTACTCAGGAGACAGCGTTCGTACTGTGGCTTAAAAACGAAAAAAAACAACTCGATCAGACTATGACTGGAAATGACGGTCCTGTCAGATGTAGAACGAACCGCGTCACAAGTCTACGGTAACGAATCATATGAAATATAACTATATAATGTTCACTTGTTGATGCTAGAATTTAGCCATCTCGTCTACCTATTATGTTCTCTCTTAGAAAATAACAAGGACATTCAATTTATGAACGAAGGTTAGTATGCGGCGCGGTTGAAGCGGGCGGCAGGGTCTTTGTGAGATAAATCAACGTATACTCAAGTATACCTAAAAGCGGAAACAGGCTATCGCAATTGTATCTGGTGATTAATCAAAGTTGAAAGTTTACTCCTCTACGTTAAGAGACAAGGATAAATAGAGTAGCGTAATTCATTAAATAACTTGTGTAAGGAAGCCAACTGCATAGCTTTTATAGCTAAGATCTCTTTTGCTTTACTGTATGACACATCATGATATTTCGAACGTACAGGTTGTTGACCAATGCTTCTTCGGTTACGATTTTCCCTCGATAGGGCAAGAGGCCGCCTCGAAGTGGCGAAACCTTCGCGACAAGTACAGGCACCTGTACAAGCGTAAGACGAATGCAGCGCAGGCCGGCCAGGACTACAAGGTGGTGTGGAACCTCTACGAGCAGATGGAGGACTTCTTCAAGTTCGAAGACACGCCGGGCTCGAACAAGAGCGCCAAGCCGCCACCAATCGCACCCCGACCTGATGCCGCCTACCAGGAATTTCACGAGAGACAACAGCAACAGGCCCAACAACAGCAGCAGCAACAGCAGCAAACGCAACAATCACAGCAACAACAACAGCAACAACAACAGCAACAGCCACAGGCCCAACAGACGCAGCAACAGCAGCAGCAGCAGCAGCAACAAACACAACAGCAGTCTGTACATCCGGGTCATCCTGCCCATCAGAATCCCATGACCCATGGCCATCTAGCCGAACATCATCATAACAAAGCCTTTCAAGGGTTGTTAACAGATGTCAAGGAGGAAAGGGCTCATCACGATGAGTAAGTTACCTTCAAAGCTTTCTCCCTTATTGCCATTAACAAATACCAAGAAAGGTATTACATGTCATATGTTTTTTCGCGTATTTCTTGCGTTTTTAAAAACATTGATTTTGATAATGGGTTTTTTGATGAGTATGTCCCACAAAAAGCTAGAGATGATAACGCAGCGATCTGCTGCTTGTGTACAGTCCGGTCCATCTCGTGTAGATACGGCAATAGATAGGGTGGTCATTGTCATTTGATAAGCATACGTGCCTTCGCTTTTAGCTTTATTTGAAGGGACAGTATTTGATATTGCTAGGGATTTTTAAGGTACTGCTAGCGTTAAGTAAGCGCTAGGAAATTACCAGTTTTGCCCAATTATTTATCGATTCTGTATTGTTCAGTTCTGGTTAAAGGCTACCGTACTCTGTAACAGCTAATCGGCCTCACATTCTACCTCTAGTTCTAGAGCTCCCTTCCACATTGTATCGAGGCTGTAAAACCGATTCCTTGCTTTCGGGTAAAAAATGCCATGCTTCTTACTCTTACCTATATTCAAGACTCTGTTTTCGCTGTCAGGTCTGCCATCGAATTATTCCAATTGCCGTATATATTATTAAAACGAATATGTTCTCCACGTATGTACCTTCGAAGAGCGATAAAAGTATCGCTTCATGAAGACAAAGACTTTTCACTTACTTACGATATGAGTAAACCCAGTGATGTGCATTCAGAGATTTTCCAACGGGGACATATACACGTGCCTTTTGAATCATTGTATTAGGTATAATTTAGACGGAGGACAGAGTAACGAAACGATCAAGAAGGCTCTATTCTTCTCGATTGGCCATTTTCGAAATCTTTCATGAGGCCCACTTGTGACAAAAAATTATACGACGTCCTTCAAATAGTGAAGTAAGATAATGGTGACCCCCCAGGGCACCATAGACAATTATGCAAGGTTAAAAATAGACCAGATAAATGACGTTTTTCTTTCCTTTTCGAAAACGTGTTGCATGAAGACCTCGTCTAACAGCGGTTGCGAATGTTGGAATAGCCGAATGCTATTATGCAAATCGGCAAGACAGGCCTTTAACGTTGAATGAAAATCTTTTGTTTCTTTGAGGAAGTCTGGCATGATCACTATGGGGCGAACCAGAGGATATAGCAGTGCTACAGTAAAGATGAGATCCCAAGAAGAAAACCACTAGGAATAAAAAAACAGAATACTGGCACGAGCCCAAACGCTTAGACAAACTGGCTTATTGCCACACACACTTGTCCTAAAAACACTACGAGAAAACATATCCTTGTCATAGTTCTTTTCTTCCTACCGAAGATGCGGAAATTATAGCTAGGTACGTTTCGAATGCGTTTGGGTCTGTTATCTCACCTTTACTTTGGAGTATGGCCATTCTGGTTTCTCTTCAAAGGGTTCTCTGAAAAGCTCGTTTCTAACATGTTGGCTTTTTTCGACTTGATAAGGTTGTATTAACTTCTGTGAACTAGACATGGTTGCTAGAGATCTGATGCGCAGTTATCCTAAGCTCCATAAGCTATTGGAACTTCAGAAGGTAACGCCGAATGATACTAACTTGGCTTTATTTATAGAACTGGGTATGCTATTTATGTTAATTAAAAAAATTTCATTATCACCTCGGAACATGCGCATTATGCCTATGTAATATTGCTTACATTCAAATATTATATTATGAGGTGTAAGGGCTCATAGCATATGAGGTAAACCCTCGTCAAAGTTAGAAAAAATGCATTTGATAGATGTGTGTCGTAGATACTGTGCAGATCTTAGATGAAGATTCTTTCACTACTCTGAAGAGACTTATACTATCCTGTATAATAGAACCTGATAAAGTCTTTGTGTATGCAGTTACTGCGTATTTCACTCATATTGACCTAGTGGTACTTCAAGGTCAATGTTATGCTCGGAACGAGACATTGAATTAGAAAGCCATGTACCTTCTTCCATGCAATACGCTAATAAAGATTTCAACAGGTTGACTAAAACGACGAGTGCAGGGGGATTCTCAGTGTGTTTGTGTGATTTCGACTTTGGAATATAATAATATCTCCATTGTTTTCGTCTATTAACTAAATCAACCTATTTTGCACGCCTCAGAAAGCACATTGCAACGGGGCGGTTAGACTAGATTGTAGCGATACGTAAAACCATATTTCCGGGTGCACATAAAACGTTTAGCCGAATTAGAAACGCAAAACGTCAATGCTGTTATCAAGCATGACGAACGAGAACTCAATTCGTTACTATGTATGCAAAACAAATTCGGGCTTTCCCTCTTATGATTACGTATACCTAGTCTATATTAGGATACTATCGGAGCTACGACACTCATTTACGGAGTCGTTTGTGATAATGTCGTTAGTTACCCAGAGGGAACCCGCAGGGAACAAGTCATGTGAAGGCCCTAATGGCGAAACATCACTAACAGCATCTTCTACAGTCTTCTGTATATAATTGTGGACCCGTCGACATGGGCGGAGTTCAGACGATTCTTCACCCTCTGCAGTTGAGTATGGCTCAAGTTTTCTCCATTTCTACCTAATTATTACCGGATCGGATGTCATTGCGGTTGTAATTGTTGTGTACAACAAACTCTCAGTATCTTTATCGCATATACGCATGTGCGTATGTGTGTGTATGGGCCTATTTCTTGGGACGCCACGAAGTTCTTTATAAATTCGATCGGATAATTGAGATAGTCATTAGCTATGACCAGTATCGTAGAAAAGATTGAAGCTCAAATTAGTTTAACGAAAGTCAAGATTCTGGAGCTGACAGGTACGCTGACACTGTGAGACAGCCTCGAAGGTCTCCCATATCATGTTTAAGTATTGTTAATACTTACTAAAGCATTTGTATCCTATGTGAAACATTGTTGACAACGATTGAAGGACGTCGGGGCATAGTAGCGGCGTTGATATGCTCCGACGCGATTTTAGTAGCACGTCATCACCAAGCATCGTCAATCGTTTAGTTGCCAGTCGTACCTGCTCATATCTATGACCCTGGTCTAGACGAAGAAACATATTTACGTGCGCTAT
>NW_019214213.1:0-44339 GCF_002532875.2 Varroa jacobsoni
GGTTTGTTTACGCAAGAACACACACAAGTTTCGACCTGAAGATTTTTTCAAAACAAAACAAGGGTTATACTTGTTGGGTAGTTCAATGGGACCATATCATGGGATTAAACCTGCTAACATTGGAATACTGAGCCCGAATTGGGTGCATAAAAGCACCATGATAGGACGATGCTCTAGTAGCCCGTTAAATGTCTATGATTTACTGCAAAAATAACAGGCTTTAGTTGTGTTCCTGTTGATGGCAGTGCAGTTACGTGAGGACAACTGGTAGATCACCTCGAACAAAAACAGCAGCAGCACTCCTACGTCAATGGCGCAGGCTACAGATGCGTGAATATGAGTTAGCAGAATGATATGGTCTAATTCATTTCAAGTGTGTATGCTTTCGTCATCGTATAAGCTCGTGCTTATAAAGGAGATTGCGACTACAAGTCAGGTTCCCTATTAGCAATGGATCTTGCCAGACGAAAAATAGGATAGATTCTACGGTTCACTCGATCAGTACGGGTTATTCAAGCGGTCAGGAGCTATCATATGGCTTTTGTGAAATTCTCAGTATCTCCTGTAAAGGTATTGCATAAAACTCCTTGGTATAAATAGGGTGTTTCCCGTATAAATATATTAGCCTTTGGCGAAAATCAAGTCATTTACTATGCTATTAAATATTTGCTTTTAAACGAAATAGTACGCAATAAATTGTTTTTCCAGTCTCATTTTATATACTCACATTATCGCTAGCCTCTCTCGCTTCGTCGTATTGCACGACTGGCTAGAAACGTATAGTAGTAGCTAAGAGTGGAAATAGTACTTTAAACTGTAATCCAGTGTGTAACCCTATTTTTGGGACAACTTATCGTATTGGATCAGGGCTGATTGCCATGCTCATGTGTTAAACAAATTGAAGATAGTGTAGGACTGATGCGGACCCATTTTGTGCTTGGTTGTCCTGAACTACAACGACTCCGAATAAATTTAAGTAACAAAATATAAAATTATATTTTACCATCTAAAATTTCGTTGTTATTAATAAGGACTATAGTTATCACAACTCATAAAACAAAGCTTATTCTTCTCTACGGTATTTCACCTATATCAAGGGCAGCAGCCCTTCACGTTCGAAGCGCATATTGCAGCTACGTCCGAATGGTCATGTAATGGAGGCCAAGCGACTTTGATAACCTGTCGACCTTGCAGGACGCGTTAATTATCCGTTGATGTTCTAGTTGAAAGCTGCTGAACGCGGCTTTTTTCACGGATAAATGTCGTCGTATTGATAAAATAAGCAGACAACTTCAAGGTCTGTGTGACCGAATGCGCGATCGTGTCATCACATCATGCTGCCAGCGATATTTTGCAGGGGTAAATTGGCCCTCTTCTGTAGACGAACCGTTCGGCTGGGGTTCTACCCTAACTCTGCAGTGTCACCATTCCCATTGTTTGGTTTGCTAGCCCCCGAATCAAAGTATCATGTTCATTATTAAATTATTATCATCATCAAACTGTTAACCAACGTAATTCTCTACTAGTTTGCAATGAAGAGACAGACGCTGTGCATCAGTATACCTATTATCATACGCGCGTATCTATGCTCTAGCATTATAAAATCCTATAGGGCTCGAAGTAGCAACTTTCGATTCAACATCCAAATAGCTTCCTATCATAATTACCGTTATATCAAGCGCATCGTTGTATAGTATACCAATTTAAAATATCCGCAAAGTCATTGAACATTTTTGCTATCGAGATATTCTGGTCCACATCCTAAGCCAATAGAATGAATCTGAGCATGCAGATCTGTAAGCGCGACAGGACGGCCATCATTGGGGCATTTTAATGTAATGCTTTGTCTTCTTTGTCTCGAAGTTCGCCGTAAATAGCTTCGTTTGTCTTTCCTTCATTTCTGCAAGATCTTCATATGACACATTTCAAATTGATTTTATCTTTCCAAATATCACCTATATTGGCTTGCTTGTCACTTTTTGCAGTCCAACTGATCTTGGACGTATCATTTTTTGGTGGACCGTCCGCGTCAAGGCTAAGTAACTAATGGACAAAATATCAGTTTAACAGAGTGTAAAAACGGACGCGTTATTACCTTCAAGTGGCCCAGGGGTGACATAGATGTCCAGCAGAAGCGGTTATTGGCAACGGAGGAAGCCGTCTAGCCGAGCAACTTTTTGCCTCAGCAGTGTACAGATTTCGGCATTTGTAGCAGCAGTACGAAGACAATGATGTCAACCCACAGATCTTTGAGTTTAAAGTTCTGAGTGATAAGCCAGAAACTACTTGCCTGCCAGTTTAAGAGGTTTATTACTTCTCCATAATAATATAACATAGACGACAGATATACAGATCCTAAGATAAAATGCGATCGCTTGAATTATACTGGGTTCAGCAACAGCGAAGCTTTGGTGCGTATCACATAACTATTGGGGCTTTTTTTTTTAGTTTAACTAAAGCAGGCATCGTCTGACTTCCCCGCGCAAAAATCGCTTGTCACTTTGTATCTGCTATTTAACGAAAATGCAACACACGTTTATCGTTTACGTTAAATACGCTATGTTCGGTTTCGTATGGTGTTTTTGAAGCTGCAATTGTTCTCTTTCTAAGACAGTACAATTCTAAAATCTCTTTTACCTATTTCCATATGGAAACTCCTTAACTTTATAACGAATGTACGCTTTACGTTATCAGTTAAGCGTTCCATAAATCCCTGGACGATAGGCTATTGAAACGTCAAGACGTCAACAATAAGCTAGTTGCGTACTGGTATACATGTAGAGCTTGTCTTTCTCACGAATTATCAGCAATTTCGATGCCGTTACTTCCCGAGAACAGCCAAGCAGCGCCTGACGAGCAACGATGAAAGCTGCGTTGCGTATTCTGTGTAATGCTGGCAGCGTTTCACGTCACCAGGAGCCTCTCTTTATGGAAATGGTAGGCAGGTACAGCGGTCGCTCCTGCTGACGTTTCTAGATCAACTAACCGTGTATATTAGTCCTTCACTTGCTCACTATACACATAGATATATATATAGATGTGGTAACTATGTACTCGAACGTATCGTGCAGTGACATGGAGATACTTTTTAAGCGACTTCGGAATACGTAAACATTCGTGTATAATTTCGTGAGCTATTTTATTTTGCTTTCCATTTGCTTTTTTCTTCTAGGTTAGCCAAGTTTTACCATTTTCTGTCCGAGTGAATAGACGATAGATCGTGAACGAACGATGTGCTTAATCATAAAGAGGCAGATCTGATCACGTGGGGGGTTCGGGAGCGGAGAAAGTAACTGATGGCTAAACGAAGCCATTTTGCCAAGGGGTAATGATGACACGATGTCACTGAATAGCGAATGCAAAATTCGCGTCGAATCTGTAATTTTCTTGCGGTAAGAACACGAAGCAAGATCGTACGCAGCGAGTTAGTCGATTTCTAAGTGTGCGTGTTGTAAACTGTGATAGTTGGCAATTAGACGGGTCGACGGGGGGTCTGTCAGTGTATTTCTCAAACCATCTTTTTGCCGATATCGGTCAATAGCCAGCATAGGTACGACGACATTGACCAACCCAGAAAATAAATACGCATGACCTGGTAGATTGTGCGGGTTGCGAAGTACTCCGCAGGATCAGGTACAGTACGAAGTTACAACATTAACTTGCTTTGAATCGGCTCGGTGCACAAGTCAACTTATATTAAATATCTTTGAAAAACAGTTCCAGAAGCAGACGCTGCTTGGCACCGCCTGAGACGACATAAGGCTTAATGACATATTCGACCTATTTCTGAGACGACCCAGGAAATCGGTCAAAAATGTAAATAGTACTTTTGCTAGAGGCCATTTTGGAAGCTTTGATACAGACCAATGCTGTTGCTACTGCTGCAAATATTCGCTAGGTCAACGAATTCGATCATCAATTAAAATTTAATTAAACAAATTCAATGGTTCTTAAATCCTTAACGATATCACTAATTAGATAAGTGCTTTATCGGCTGAGAAGTTTAAGTAATTCGAATTAAAATTGGCCTTTTTGGACGTAGACATGGCATTTACTCTGTCATCGGCCAAATTTTGCACAAGTTCGCAGGCGCACTCTCCGTTACATGATGAATTTGGACGTAGCTTCTCGTAAGGCATCTAAACTACTTGTTGGTTCATGAGTTGCATAGCGGTATGACTACTAGCGATGCTGAAGCAGCGGCAGGACCTTCCGAGTGTGTCTGCAATAGGCCAATTGATGTCTAGAGGCAGTATTTTCCATGAAGCAAAGGTTGAGTAAGATGGCTAGCAGGCAAGCAGGTTGTTTGCTTGCTTCTAGCCTACCTAGCAACTTAACGTTATGATATAAGTATTATTACAATTGGCTACGGAGCAGTCTCTTGTGAAATCGGATGACCGGATGGAGCTGTACTTAGTAACGACGCGCATCTGACAGCAAGCAGCGATGGCGGCCCACCGCTTCGACAGCAGTGTATCGGACACGACATCATCATCGATAGCTGAACGCGATGGCCCTATTAAACGAGCCAATGCGTCCAAATAACATCGCAGCCAGTCTGTATTTGACGGAAACGATGCGGACGCTAAAGACGATGATCATCGTAATAATTTAGACATGCTTTCAACAATAGGAGTATAGTGATTTGAATGCCTCTAGTCGTATGCAGAAAACTTTGCCTAAAGAGCTTTGTGGGTATTGCACATAAGTCGAGCTACAACCTAGTGAAGGGTAACTCTTTTTTAACACATTCGTATAATGTAACGAGCGGGCTTTTCGGCTGATCGAAGCGACTGATGTGGCTGAGAAAAGCGTACACGCTGGTTTGACCTCTCTTAAAAACTCGCGGGTCCGTTCGTAGTCGACTTAACATTATATCATCTCTACGGGAACGGTATTATTATACGCAAATTGTTGCAATGTAACGAGCATGTTCAGCTGGATCGTTTTGTCAGCGTTGGTATCTGGTATTTTCACGCGCCGTCACCTCTGAGTAAGTCTGATTCGAAAAACTGTCTGTAGCTGAGGCTTCCGTCATCAATCGAAGGGAAGGGAAAACAATCTAGGCATGATCTGTTATAGAGGAAAGACCTGGATTATGACAGCTGAACGCCACATGTCACATGCGTTTATGGTTGGGCTCACATCTAGCCGTTGATTTAGTCGTCCGTTGAATTGCTGTTTATTCGAGCGTACCCATATCCGAACCGAATCGCCTGGTGTCCTTAGAAGGTTCTGCAGTGTTTTAGGACAATCTTGCGCGCCTTATTCACCTCACTGTTACCACGCCATTAACAACTGCTCCTCCTACAGTTATACTAACGCGATGGTGCCAATCGACTACCGCTGCTACTATAGTCCTATTGACTATCGCTTTGCCTACGCATTAATAAAGGAACCTCGATTACACTAATTAATCTACCGAGTGGTGAAATCTAATTATGGTTACTAGCACGCGGCTATTGCGCATCCATAGTGTAAGATACTTGCTTGTTGGTAGATTCTAGGTGGCCTTCCCTGTGTGCCAAGATGGCCTAACAATCGGCCAGAAGAGACGTGCGTATCTGGTAAGAAAATTATTGTGTTGATGCAACATATATATACGATCATCATTATCATATTTACTAAAGAATTTAATAAATGGCCGCGTACATTTTAGATATAATAAGAAGTTTACTTAAGTATTTTCATGGAAAATGTGTTATTTATGCAAAGTCAACTAAAGTTGGGTAAATAGGCTAATAAAGATGTTCGCCAAGTTCACGATGGTCCCTGTTTGGATAGTACCGAAATCCGTCTGAACTTGAGTAGTAAATATGGCGATAGCGATCAACATGATTGAAGGCAAATCTGGAAGAGTTAAGTATAGGCAATAATATGAGTGTTTTGTTTGTGACTGTTTCTAGTAGAGTTTCGAGCATGACAGAGCAATGTCTACCTAGTGTGAATCGATGAATGTCGGGCTTCTGTTATCAAGCTTCATCTGTCTACGTTTCGAGTCAACTTATCGAAAAAATATTGTTAAGTTAAGAAGTTTAGAGTTGGGCGGTTTGGCACTAGCCAAGGTTATGTTACCTCTGCAACTGGTCCATGCAATACTCAAGTTCGAATACAAATCAAGGCAATGGTTATTGGGCTTATTTTTAATTCACTGTTCCATTGCGGAGTGATAAAGTAGTTAACGCATATATATTTGTATAAGGCTAATTTTGAATTAAAATAATAAATATGCAATATTGTAATAAGGTGACCCTTAAAGCAATTGGTAAATCCAGCTTTGATTATCCTACCCCCATCTAGATACAGAGGATAACCTCGATGTCAATCAAATCGGCCGATAAACAAATGTCCCTGGGCAGCAAGTTGAAAAAACTTTGTTGTGATAACTTGTCTATTTCACATAAAGGGCTAGAATGTTCGTTTACCCTATCTGTTGAAATGCTTCTCATTCGAATTCTATGTTACCCGAATGCTTTCGCGATGCTGGAGAAAAAGACAAATTGCTAATATTTGACAAAACAACAACATGTTTTACATGTCCTTCTACATATGTGTCGCTTTGAAGATGAGCGACGCTCTAGACAGTGATCATTATTTATATAGAGTGGATTGACAAGCCAAGATATTGCGACAAAAACGCATCCGACACAATCAAACATTAAGTATCTAGCGTTCACTCTATTCTCTCTACCAATAGCAGCAGATAGTACTCAGATGCCAGCTAGCGTTCCAACGTACCCGTATAGAATTTACAGGATGCCGTCTACATTGCCCTGTAAACTGATTTCCAGAACTGCTAACTAACTTGTAGTTATTACGATAGATGTTTATATATGAAACTTATAGAATTGCACATATCCATACGCTGCTATGTGGCACTGAGCCTGCCATGCAGCGGTGGCTGCGTGACAACCGCTATTTCGGTGTGCACCGAAGCCCGCGTGGAACCTGACCACAACACAATAGTCACGGGACGCTATAATTATTAACGTGTCGTAAAATATTTTCTGCATAGGTGAAAGAGTGTTCTCCATAACGCAGCATGACTCTAGATGCGTTTATTTGATCACCCGAAATAGTTTTTTTCGTATGCTGGAAGCCAAACCAAGAGGCCTGTCTACTGGCTACGCTAATTGGAGACTGTTACGTTTACGTGGGCGCAGTACGCGAACGGCTTACCCCGAGGTACAATACAAATCAACTAACAGTGTTATATATGTAGATATCTAACACAACTGGAAAAGGCAGACAGTTTCAAAACCAATAATCCATACGGCGATTAGCGACTCCCGGCAGCGAAAAACCTTTTGAAGGCAATATTTACTTTTCTCTCTCTTTCCCTTTTTCCCTTAGCTCGGGTTCTGGGTCAGTACGTGAACTTATTAGGCGCCTATTGACAAATTGTACTGTTGACGGGTTCTGGTAACTGAAGCATAGTCTAAAATAATAATGTGGTTTTTGTAATACTGTTATTTTAAGAGTGGCTCTTTTTTAATAGCCCTTTCCCTATCTGCTGTGTCTTCGAGTGTTACGTCGTCACTTTACTTGCGTATCGCACTACGTAATGGTTGACGTGACGAAAGACCAGGGAGACATTGGTCGACTCACTCCTCGTCAGTCAGGAGCTGGTGACAAAGTCATCACTGTGCACTAAAAGACACCATATCTTTCCGATAACTTCTACCCATCTTTGCTTCATGGGCTTCGATTGACTGGGCTCAGGGTTGACAAAGGGCAACAGCAGCAGCGGCAACAACCGGGAAATTAGGGACGGAAACAGGGCAATTCCAGACAGCTACGTGCAGCTATGCTATAGCAATGGTCGCTCACATAAGAGCCTAAATTAGCTAGGCCAAGATCTCCTCATCGATTGGTGAGATTATCGTCGAGCCGGCAGGGTTAGTGCTGGCCTACCATCCCCAGTCTATGTCCTAAGGCTTTTGGCTGCCAATAGAAAACACGCTGACATTTTACACCGTGGCCACGTGAATGACTTACGCTTTTTCCACAATTCAACTCGTTAATTGTACAATGATACGCCACTACCGAACCTAAGTACCAGTTTCCTCTGTTACCTTTATCAACTGCCTGCTGCTGTGGGTCAATCAGTTCGATGCTGCCCTGACGGTGGTTGGGGAACGAGTCGCAAAGCCGTACTTGAGAACCAACTTCATCGCCCCTAGAGACCCCTAAATAATTAGCTAACGACTCAACTTGAGAGAAAGGATCCTCTCGCCCACAAACGCGCCAAAACGCTTGCCCTTCAAATAACACCTACAGAGAGCAGCAACAGCGGTAGTCCATATGACTGTATTATTTCGCATTGTGATTTTGGTGGCCTCTGACAACGGTGTTGGAGGATAGGACCCTTCACCACAACAACGCAGAAAGAACTCGTCAAACGAAGAATGGGTGGTGGTCTGCGTTCGTTCTGCCTTCGAATCTTATCGCCCTTGAGGCCCCGAGGGTACGCCAAGAGCAGGCCGTAGGCTTACTCTATTGGCCAAACGCCATGCGCAACTCGAAATCGACATCGAGAAAATTGACATGTTCGTTCCCTAGCGGGCGTATCACTATGGTCACTGTCTACTGCTTCCGTTTGTGTGGGAATGAGTCTGTAATGGCAGCACCGTGCTAGCATGCCGGCTTGTTCCATTACAGCCGTTTCCCCTTTACTTGGCCTTACAAAAGCATACAGATTGCATCGCAGACATCGCGACTTCAGAAAACAGAGCACAGAGCATGTGGAGAAGGCAGTGATGAGATAGACCCGTGGACGGACGGAAGTTTTTGCACATTTTTTCGCGCAGATCGCTTCTGTGTATGTGTGAACCTAAAGAAACACGAAGACGTGCGGGCGGCAGCCTCCTTTTCCTTCACTTGCTTCACTGTAACGTTTTCTATGTTCGTGGAGTTGCTACCGCTGCCTTGTCTTCCCTGATGTTCGCCGCTTTTTTACTTCGTCATCGTATCACCGCCGATGTTTCAACACTCTGCTTCGTCTCCTTGTATCCTTTTATAGTTGTTCGAATAATACCGCACTCTGCTATGACTTGCGTTGCTTCGGGTTTGGGGTGCATCGAATTGCTAGATGGTGGCGCAGTAGGCAGCGAAAAAGAGCTCAGGGTTGGCATTCTGTCATAGTGGACGTCGCACTTTGTACACCGATCTTCATCGCTCAGCTGTTGTCTCACTGTTGTCTAACACCTTCTGCCAGTGCTGTCCAATTGGCAGAAGCCGTACCACCACCATTTCCTCTTTCCGTAGAGGCTGGTCCATCGTTAGCCAGCGAGGGCATCAAGAAGCGGAGATCTACCGCCGTCGGACATCACTACGGAAAAAGCTGTTTTTTTTTTAAAGTAAAGCGCCGAGAAATGAAACCCGAGCTTTCTTACAGAAGTAGAGTATAGATAAATGACGTAGAAAAATAGGTGAGGTTTGTATTTGCGGAGTATCATTTCACGATTCGTTGTTGGCCTATCGTTCGAGTTAATACCGCTTTGACCTCCTGACGCTAGCGATCAATATGTGTGTAGAAATTGATTGAACGGTAGAAGTTTGCGATACCTTTAGGCGTTGTCAGATTGACTACGGTCAAGCAATCGCCGTATTGTACTAGTTAATAGCTTGTCTTATTGCGGAGGAACTTAGCCACCTTGAAAACGCGACCTTTAATAACTTTCACTTCGATTTTCCGTGCGATAAAAATGGAATTGTCAATTCACCTAATTGGATACATTATTTTTATACACGGTCAAAATGTCACGACATAACACCAAAGCGAATGGGTTCGATTTGTTAGAACAAGAGCACGCTTGCCCAACTTGTATCAAAGGTAGTTTGTCAAATACTTTGCCACACGGCCAAGTAGCGTAAGTGACGACGTAGCTAACGGAATATCTGTATCTGGTCTGGCATGAATCAGCCAGTCACAAGACAGTCAGTCACGGATTATATCCACCATTTAGCACATATAGAATCTGTTTAGTTTATGCACTGTGAAAAGCAACGTCGATATATGCATATGCCCTGGGTTGTCGCCAAAAAACCCTTAGTTTGAGTAGCATATTTTATCCTTAGACAACGTTTCTGGGTTTCACAGCCATCCTGGCTTCGCTGCGGGCAAAACGAAGCTTTTAATTGGACATTGGTCGGCATCTGCAAGACGAAAACTCAAAGCAATAGCATCATCGCAGACTGCATCCCCCCGCCGCCGCCGCCGCCTTTGCTTGTTACAGCTTCTCTATGACGTGTACTTTACTTTTCTGTTTGGTACATAATGATGCTGCAGCGGTACTAAACTATAAGCGTCGACATTGACGCAATCATATCAAACGCCGCCATCATCGTCATTGGCATGACAACATAATCGGGTCGGGGACGGACGGCCAGCAGTGCACGGATACGATGGGTTGATCAAGCTTCTTTTTTTCTCTCTATATATTGACCGATTGGATCTGGCCATAAGCGGCACAAAAAATTACGACCTGTTAGAGTCCTATCTAATGCATACAACAGATCCCGTCGTTTTTCTGCATTGCCATTATCTCACTATGTTGTTCACGCAGTACAATCAATCATTTTAGATTCAGAATTGAAACCGGAGCCAAATTCATTTCGATTCTGCCTCCGCCTTGCAAATTCGGAGACGGAGACGGAGACAGCCGATTGACGACACGTTACTGAGCCAACGACGGATGCAAAAGACGCCAGTCAGCTTTTTTACCTTGTCGTGCCAGCTACCGCCATCGCTAACTGGCTAGAACGCTAAAAGCGTCCTGCAAGACCCGAGTCGCTCCTGTCGCTGCCATAGTCATTACTTCACGATTACTATAACATTAGCAGTATTCCAAATGATTCCCTATTGCGTCCTTTCGACAATCGTTACGTTCTGTACGCGTTCTGCTAGCACCGACAGCAGTCGTAAAAGCTTGGTAGGCTAACTGCTTAGCGTCTCTATAGCGCACGCGCAAAACGTTATTGCCCTGCTTGAACTTACAGTTTCTGACGGGACGTCGAACGCCTGGCGTCGATCGATCGACAGTCCGTCACATCCACTTGATTTGTAGCGCGCAATGGGGTGGCGGGGGGTCTGTGGTGAAGAAAAGGCGGAAAATGACGACAAGCACGAAAAAACAACAGGGAAAACTATTTACAATTGAACTTTACCTTATAGAATATGAGAAGGGGTAGAAAGAGATTGTAACATGGTAAAGCCCGCATCTTTTTAGACTGAATCGGTGTCACTAGCGACCAGTTGGCTGGAGCTGCTTTGATAAATGGTTTTGGGCAGGGCTCTAAAGGAAAATCGGTGGTTCCCAAGTGGTATGTACGGGTGTGCAGCCAGCCTCAAAACTTATAGTAGATGCATTTATTATATATGAATTATGCGAAGAAAGATAAAAGAATGAAATTTGTGCGCGAGGAAAAGCTCTGTCGTTTATCTGCATGTATCTAAGTACATCTGTGCTCGGTAATGATAATGACGCGTTGGAACGCCAAAGCAATTACTATGCTTTCGTAAATTCTACCTAGCCATTAATTGTTTTCAGTGTGCATTGCCCTGTTCGAGGCCGCCCATCTAGGCCAAGAAAGTTTTCGCGCTGCCTGTTAAGAATAGACGCGCGTAACTATTGAAAATCCTTTTACTATTGGCATAATTAGGATGTAAGGAAACTCCCTTTAACCGAGTAGGTTCACTCACTGTGTTGCAGAGCCTAGGTGTATTTAACGACAGCACACATAGATTTGCCTTAAATAGTTCATATAGGAAGCAAGAGTTCCTGAATCGAGCCGATCGTTGGATCCTGGGGTTCACGTTTCCTTTTTCACGGAGTCCTTTTGCGTAAGTCTAAGGATCATACGGGAAGCTGCGGTTGTTGTTACAGCAGCCATGCTGGGCAATGACACATGTGAGCACAGATAAAGGCTAAATGTGCCGGCAATGCAATATATAAGTATATGTATCCTGCCCCGGTGAAAGATGTGGACCATATGGTTGTCTATATATTTTGAAAGACTAGCTCTCTGGGCAAAAGTCGCCTGCATTCCGCCTAGTAGAATAAGTCAGTTCACACTGGTGATTTTTATCTTTATTGATTCCATTAGGCTTCTGCAACTGGTCGAGGCTAGTCATTCTATTAAGCAAGCATAGAAGCACTACCTACGTTCAAGCACTGGTGTGCATCGCTCGTTTCTTGATCATTTTTTTCTCATCAATCTTAGCCAACGGCCGCCGCAGTGCCCCTGACTTGATCGTTTCTGCAATTAGTTCACACCAATCATATCTAGATAGATACACGTACATAGCCATCGGCGCCGCCCTCGCCTGAGATCTGTTGTTGCTGCTTCCGCCAGCACCATTGTTGCCGCTACTGCAGTTACGGCCGAGCTGCCGTACGTATTGGTTTGGCACTTGGTGTTCTTCAATCGATCAGAAGCCCCTGATTTCAATGGCGCCAACGGCATAGCAAAGCCACCGCAGACAGCTGCTGGACGAAGATTCTGTGTGCATTTTTTCGAGCTGGCCTGACACCAATTCTGCTGCAATTTATACAATGGTGGCGTCATTCTAACAGCGGGTAAATTTTTAGCACATAAAAAAACGCTAGAAGAAACAAGAAGCACCGTTCAGAATGATAACAGCTCTACTTATCGTAGAGGTGCCATATTTTAGGAAAGTATTCTGAGAAACGTATCGTAGTAGACGTATTTCGTCATCAAAGCGGCTCTCATTACATTCGGCTATATTTGGGAACGTTCACTGTTGCAATCCTATAATTAGCCGAAGCGGGTCCAAGAAGTGAACTATTAATAAAAAAAATCGCATGTTCTAACAATGTTACCCAAGTTTAACAGGCAGCAAAGTCTACCAGACGCTCGAACATGGCTTCCTTTTGAGTTCCTTAAGTTTTCTATCTGAAGCCATTTCTCACACGACGCAGATTCTGCAGTAACAGAAGGATCTAAATTGACAATGCGTAAAGCATAGTTCCTACAAGCGAGACCTATAACAGATAGATTAGAATCGTTCAGTGAAGAAAAAGAAGACTGTTTACCATTGTATTCGTAACTTACCGTTATGAGCAGGGGTGAATTTCGCAGACATAAGATAGATGCAACTTACCTCAAGCCAACCAATAACCTACCAGGTAGGATTCCTCATCGACCAATTGTCCACCCAACGCCAAAATCATTTCCATTCGAATATCTATACAAATAGACCTAAATGTATCGATAATCTACGAAGCATACATTTCAGAGGTCTTCATTTCTCGAAACGACTGGAATCGATGACGCCGCATCTTCTACCAAATAGACTATGCACTATCACTATCAATAGAATGATGATAACACTAATAGCATTTCCATTGAATCATAGATATCTAAATACGTTTATTTACGTTTTCGTTATGGCACGATTGGTAACATGTTTCCTTGCGAAACATAGAGACACGTGGCGGCCCAAATTCGACGACACATCTTGTTTCTTACCTGGAGCCAGTTGTCTTGACTAGTGTATAACGGTTCAAGTAGCGGAGGTGAAATACACAAAAAAAAACAAACAAACAAACACATTTGTCTGCGCCTACGTAAGCTATAAGAGACGTGGCGTTCTTATGATTCTCTAACTGTGCCGTCAATGCGACTGTTTCAAACAACGGCACCATTGAACAGCAGCCATAGGTCGGACCAGGTGAAGCGGATTCGCTATCCGTTCTAGCCTTAGGCGGCAGCTGCATCGTTCAGGAAACTGTTGATTTCAGTAGTCAGCTTTCCGGTCAATGCTTTCTTGTCTCTCTATCTCCGCCGTCCTCGGGTTTTTCTCGGCCACCCGTTCGGCACGCATTCGCCGATCTCAGAAACTTGTTTTGAAACTTTCAGCTGTTAGCTGACCGCTGTCATATATCTGTCAGCCAGACCGTCGGAGCTTTTCGGTTGGAGAGTCGTTTAAAGGAGAGATGAACGGACAGATACTCGCACAAATCGAATTTCAGTCAACTCAAGCCGTTAGCCAAACTAACGGAGATTCGTGGGGGCGCCGGCGGTAATAGCAGTGTATAGCCGAGAAGGGCAGGGGTCAAAGACTGCAAGTGTCGGATCGAGAACTAAGATCACGACTACAATTGCTTCTAGTATCACGAGCGACACAAGCGGGCAGGAACGTCCGAAAAGACCGCGCCGCCGTAGAGGTCGCGGCTGAGGCAGATCGAGTTAACAGCAACAGTTGATAGCACGAAGGAAGAAAACAACGAAGAAGCTGAATTACCATTGCGCGTTTTTTACCAGCAGCAACAACATCGTTGCAACGACTGCGACCACTGCTGTTGACCTCCATGCTGCTCCGTGCAAACGCCATCGATGAAGCTTGATGGCGCTGATAATGGGGACAGCAGCATCAACTGCAACACAAACGCCATGACAACAGCAGCACCAGCAACAACAGTTTGTATACGGAGAGAGCCGACTCGAAAACACAGCAGGAGAATCAAATGGACGCTAAAGGGGGTCGCCAGATAATGGGGAAAGGTGATATCGGCAGAGTTGCGGGAATTACCACCACCATCACCACTACCACCATCAGTGCCGCCGCCGCCGCCGCCACCTACTCCACCAAATGCCCTTGATCGGCTGTACGCTCGGTCAAAAGCTGGAGAACAACAGAACCGAGCTGTCAGTGGGCGGTGAAAGTCGCAGCAAAAGAAACTGTTGCACATCAAAATAAGTTACAGTGAAGATTTGACAGTAATTGCCTGCCAAATCGTATTGCCACCATTAGACTTTTTTCCCGGCGCTTTAAGGCGCGAGTCAGTTTACTCGATCGTTCGACATTGGGGCAGCCAGTACTTAAAGCAACCATTGATGCTATACACGTGAGTGATCACGCTCACGGTACATTTCCGTGCTTGACGGGCGTTGCCGATGGCTGGAGGCTATACCGAGTTTGATAATATTACTGCTGCCGATATAGAACTGCACTGGCCATTTTAAGAGTCGGCCATATGTTTGTTCAAGCATATAGGGTTAGTAGTGAGCCGAAGCATGCCCTACCGGACGGGCAGAAATCCTGGCAAAAATTGAATGATGGACTGTGTAGTGTATAGTGAAATATTCATGGGGCTCAACGTCTGATAATCTGGTAAAAACGGGCAGCAACTGTTTTTTTTTTTTGTTGAGAAACATCTAGTAATCTTTGCTTTGCGTGCAAATCAGTGCGGTCGTTTGGCTCGTAGCAATAACATAGCGTTATATTGTATTTAGCGTATCAAATCAAGACTGCTAAATGAGACAAGGATCTTTTCATATACATATATATACGTATATATATGCGCCTCTACATTTGTACATATTGATATCTCTCAGTATCTAGAGAGAAATACGCATATATGTGTACACATATATACACTATAGTACATTTTAACAATCAAATTTTACCGAGTGCAACGGACGAGTGTAGAAACACTCTGTCATGGCATATTTAAGCATAACGCAGCTGAGATTCGATTAAAATCTCCATATCGTTTGCCATTTTAACGATGAATGCACCAATGCCTTCCATTGAAACGCTTATGTCATGATGAGCCACTGTAAATCATCTGTATAAAAAATAGCCCGATTAATGGGGAAGTGGCAATTAGTCTTTCCTCTGCACGAATTTAGGCTTTTCTCCGTCTGATCGTTAAGAGTGGAATGAACGTACGACGACCTTAGCCGATGTACGACGTTATTATCCGCTAAATCTATTGGCACCGATAGACGCCGTCTAGAAATAGCGGTCCGTATTATTGCACGATGATGAAGTAACTCTTTATCGGTCGTGTGCCGCTGCATGACCCAGTGACACATGAACATTGTATCTTTTTGCAAGAGGGGCTTGCATGAGTTATTACGATTACGATAACTAATAGAACTTCCATACTGTTAGTGCTACTAGAATGGCCGATTGCTATTAATTGGGCCCACCCGTGTTGATCATCTATACTACTACTACTACTACTACTACGAAACAACATTTGCCTCTGGATCCATAACCAATAGCGAGCTGGACGTATATATGCTCATTAAGACGATTTCGCCTATTACCAATTACACAAATTGTAATTGTTGCTTCTGTTCATACGGAAAGATGTCCGACTTTTCGAGTGAGAGCAATGGCGTCGTCATTGACAACGGCAAGAGTGGCATCAAACAGACGAAAATGGCCGATTTCTAAGACAAAACTTATCGCAGGGTCTGGAGCTGGATTCGGTATGGCGGACGTTATGGGTTACCACGCGGCGATTCCCTCACGAATGCCCATGTACCTTGTAGAGCGTATCCGCGTCATTTTTGCTGACTGCAAACCGAACTATGCTGGGCTTCTATCATCAAATATCGATGTGTACCTATCTGTTTTGGTATGTGTGTGAATGTATTTTTATACCGCGATCGCTGTGCCTTTATAAAATAAGCTAAGTTGGTCATCGGCGGAAATAAGCCATACGGAGGATGAGCCTGTACATCAACATCTTTGGCTTCCAAATACCAAAAAACACTTCGGTTGATTGCACTATATTATCTACTCGTTAAAGGAAATATATTGTTCTGTTATATAATCGTACGTAACTGACAGTGGCACTAATATTGGCTAGAGGTGCGAAAATTCCTTAATCGAGCCCGTTGTACCTCAACACTTTTTATTATTAATATTTGATTATATACTACAACCTTTTGCTAGATTTAGGTAGATATGTAAAAACTTCTAGTTAATCCTCTTCGTTTACTGTCCTTCCAGAGGAACTTATAGAAGTTACAGAATATTAGAAAACAGACCATTTGTTTTAACATCGATCTTGACCACCCGATGTCAGTTAATTCTTCCGTTTCAGTAAAATGCTCCCAAAGCATTTCATTCATTCATACTCTCTCGTAACGGATTTTGTGGCTTTTTGTTGTTCCTAATAACTTTGGCTTCAATGGCGAACTTTCAGTAATCGGACTCTCCCAAAGGCCATCCCACCAGTAAGTTCCGCATAGTGTAGCCTACACTGCAAACGCTTGCCGTTTTGAAAGTTATCCGTAGTCGTAGAGTGGGGAAACGTGATGGCACATGACGCCCGAATGCTAAGATGGGGTGGGCTCACCATGAAGTGCTAGAAACCGTCGCTTACTTATAGTTGCAGCATTGACGGTTCTGGCAGCTGGAACGTTGTAACTTTGATCTGTACACGAGCAATAATGACCTCAAATGACACCCTTTTCATCACTCAGTTCAACCCAAAGCAAACGGAATGGCCGGCTTAAACTAAGAAGAAGTGATATTGCTGAAAACGATTAAGCATGGTGATAAACGTAGGTTGCAAGACAGCACAACAAGCAGGAAAAAACAAATGGCTACCGCTTGTCGATTAAAATTTTCTGACACTGATTTCGTAGGCTATTCTGCACTCTGTGAGTGACGAACGTTTTGGCTCAGCTCCAGGGCAGCAAGCCCCTTCCTAGCTATTTCGTCGGCTGAAGCTTCAGAACTGGATAGGTACTAAAAAGTTTAATTTTTTGTATTACTTGTGCTCGTTTCTACTCATTGTTGATCTGCCTTTATCGTACCGTTTGCCTTTAGCTCATGTTCTCCATATCCGGTTCTCAGTTGTTGAATGTCCTGCAAAGGCGATCCATCCGAGTTGATAGCCGTTGTAAGTTGCCTTTCATAACTTAGTTTGGGCGACAAACAGATAATAAAGCAGACAGCAACAACATGTGGAAACTTTGATAGTCTCATGTCGCCACACAGCAGAAGATGCATATGCAGCTGCCTTCGTGGATGACGATAATGACATTTTAAAAAAAAACTATCAATTTACTTTACCAGATGACTACTGCACTGGATGCCATTACGACACGTCAGACTAAAGTGGCATAATGCTTTCCAACATTCTTAACGTACGTTTAAATAACTAACCTTAAAACTCTATTTGTTCGTAACATCTTTGTCAAACCACCTATCGAACGTGTCCTGAAAAATTTGCTTTGCCTGGCTGGCCTGTAATGGACCAGCTTGGGTCTGTGGTTGCTTATGTTACCTCGTACTACTGCTACCGTTCATTTGCTTTCTGTCCTGCATCGCTGTCGAGGTCAGTACGCCAACTTCGAGAGTAAGACTCAAGTCGTGGCCTTCGCTCTAAAAATAGAGAGCGAGAGAAAAAAGGAAGGTAGAAAAATAGAGGAACGAGGACGTGGAAGAAACTTGCTGTGTGGGTGGACACGGACTCAAACATGCACATATGGGAATTCCCCGCTGACAGCGACAACGCCTACAGAAAGGCAGCACTGCCGCCGCCTATTGCCTGCGTTGGCGCTGTAGGCCAACCGACTGCTGTCGTTTTTGAACCAGCCTCGTGCTCCTGCCTCTTTCCCACAAGGTCCACGAACGCTACGAGTCTATATCAAACGGACCGCTAGGGAAGCTTGCAGCCTAGGACTGCCCGACTCTTCTGTAAGATTTTAAACTCTACTTTGGACTTTGTTTCTGATGCCTTCTTTTTTTTTCTAGCATAGTCACATACAGACCTCTGATAAGAAATCAGCTCGAATACAGAGTGTTTTTTTTAATGGAGTGCAATCATTACAATTTTCGATAGCTGGTATTAATTATTAATTCTTTTGTACAATCAATTCGAGGTTGCGACTTGCTTTATTATAACATACACACACATGAGATGTATGAAATTTTCACCACCAAACACGTACACTAGGCTGAATTTCACTTTCCCGTTTTGTTGCATAGCGGTGTTGGTAGGCCCGCAGAAGTTTTATAGGGCTCAGCTGTCCTAGGGTCTGAAATATAAGGGTTCCTGCCGCCGCCAGCGGCTTATCGGTCCCGCCTGGTCTCATCTGGGCACCCAGTGAGGCTGCCGAGGGCAGGCCGTACAGGCGGCGGTAGTGTCCTAGAAACGGCGGTCAAGTGAATGTTGCTGTCGACACCGGCTGTCCACCGACGGGCCGGGCCTACTTCTGTTAGAATGATCTGACGTGCTCGAACACGTGCGTGACGTGCGTGAACGACCGTGCTAGCGATGATAGTTGTAGTGGTGTACAGATAGAAATAACGAAACAAAGTGCGGCAGCGCGAGAAACATCATAGAAAAAGAAAGAATTCAAGCGAGGGTAGGCGGTGACGAACCAGAGAAGCCCTGATGGTCTGGTAGCGCTCTTACTTGCTAACTGGGTGACTAACTAAACAGCTTAGCTTTGTAGTCTGCTGTCGAATTACACACGTGGGTAACACGTTGCCTCCGGCTTATCGACAGCACAACGCTGGCGCGGGCAATTGGACGGGCACACCGCACCGAAAGTAAGATCGCACGCTAGCCGAAAGGAAGCGAGAGAGGGGGGGGGGGGGGCAGAAAACGAGAACTGAGATTGCGCGAGATGCAGCATCTACAAAGGTATTAATACGATTCGATAGAGATGGGAATAGAAATGGGGACGGCATACAACGAAATGCCCCATGACGCCGACAATGATTCACACGCACAGTTCATGGGCGTTGTTGGGTAATTTGCAACGACACCTGTACACGGCCAACGAACATTTCAAAGGAATGACAAACATAGTTACCTTAAATTCGAAAGTATTTCAGCAAAAGAAGAAAACAATAGCTCTTTTTTTTTAAGTTTTCGTGCTAGAAAAACGAAACGAGTAACGGGAGTGAAGTATGCTTACGAATTTCACGATGTGTTAAGGTAGCTTCTTACTATTTTCAGCCATTACTGCCCGTACTAAGTTAACAAACACCGAAAGTTGACTTTTGCTATGGCAGGCAGATATAGGAGCAGACAACGTAACCGTTAGGCGCGAGTCGAAGGTAAACTCGATCGTTGGCAATCGATTCCTCTCCCTGCGAATGGGCCTAAATTGCTCTAGGGGCTCACCACCACCATCAGCAGTTCAGTGTCATTCGCTTAACTTCGTCTGTCCGCCCATGACAGGCAGCAAAGACCGTTGCCTGTGGCCGAACTGCTGTTAGGGCATTAACGCGACTTGCCTCGACTAGCCTTTGGCCTTAGCAAGGGTGGGGCGCTGGCCCTATCGCTGCTAGGATACATAAAGCAATAGCTCAAACCCAATAGGGTTCAGCTTCAGTAATACAACTACTACTACTGCTGCTGCCGCCTGCTATAATGCTGGAGCTGTGAACGAACGTTAGGGGGAAATTAGGAAATTAAGGTTATATGAGGGAAAGACCAAAAACGGCCAGAGGGTGAGTAAGCCTGGATGGCGCTGCTGCAGCCTGCTTTGCTGGGGCAGTGTTGTAGCAATGAAAGAAAACGAGACTGCAAAAATGCAGCAGCAATGACCTCCTGGACATCACACGCACGCGCACATACATTAACACAGACACACACACACACAGACCACGACCCGAAGATGGCAAGCAGCCATAAGGTAGCTTAGTACCCATGGCCTGGCTGGCGGTAGCAGTGCGTTGATGCGAGCCAGGGACCTAACCAAAGGCGGTAGCAATAGCTTCGAAGCCAAGAGTAGGAGTAGACTATGAGTAGGAGCTGCTGCTCTTTACTGTTGATGTCGCGATAGGTGGCGAATCGACCTCAGGCAGAAAAGTGACCGATCAGGCAGCCCGCGAACAAGCAACTTAACTGGCTATTCTTCTAGTTTGACGTCAGGAAGTTTTTGGTCGGACTGCCCTCAGTGCTGCCCCAACCCTTGTGGCTTAAGGCACCTCCATTGACCCGGCTCGCTTTAAAGACCACACGTCAGGTCCTCGCCGCCGCTATCGCACTTCCGCCAAACTGGCCGCTCTATTAGAATCGGGCTAGCAAGACGCGTTTTTTTTGTTAGAAACAAACGATGGAATAAGCCGGCTAAGGCCTTAAGCGCTAGTAGCGATGACGAGCGTGCAGGCGAACCGACTTGTAATTACATGCATTGGCTAGACGCTGTCCTCCAAATCGGCATATAGGAGGCCGGTAGCGCCACATTGGCCTTGCCAAATCGATGCCCATCTATCCATTCCTTAGCTTCTATCTAGTCACTCTTTTTTTGGCATTTCGAAGTGCTTACAACTACGCGATGCCGCTTAGCATAGAAAGCTATACAAAAGTGCGTTCATTCGGTACTACATACCTACCTAATAGCATAACACGAACAATAAGAAATATAACTATGGACGCAGCAATTCCCAGAAATGCATGCTACTATTGTTTCTATTATCCAAAAAAATTTCCCAGTTGGTTATTTTTCTTCAGTTACGTCCAATTCAATTACATTAAACTTCCTGTACGTACACTTAAGCATATAGATGTAGTATGTTCGCATTATGTTAGTCTATACAAATATAGCATTAACTCATATATCCTCTATATGTATGCTGGTTATGTCACTCGAGTTTACTCGGCAGACTACCATATATCCTTTATTTCTCTCTCTCTCTCTGTCTCTCGCAATGCCTTTCATCGCTTGTTCACTACCTCTAGAGGCAGTGAATAAGCGACCGTCAAAGGTGGAGGGAACGTGGACCGGGGCTTTTTAGGGGCTTGATGGCCGAAGAAGGGGGTGATCCATGACTGGCGGGTCACTCCTGTCTCCGAAACGAAAGTCCGGTGCAAGACCTCCTCTCCCGATGGCGTTAGGGTGCTGAAGTGGCTGACTGGCCGGACGACGGGTGTTCGCCTTTGCCGCTGTTGTTGTTCCTATTGCTGTTACCGAGTTGCGAGTTACGTAAGTACGACGGAGGATGAGGGGTAGAGGCAACGGGATTTGGGAGAAAGGGGCCATTGAGAAAGGGTTCGGCGGAGAGATTTGTGGAGGCGCACAGACTGGAAGGCGCTTCGATTATCACACATCAAGTCACCGCCATAGCTTCGTTGCCACGTAGCAGGCCTGTTTGGAGCTTTGTTCGCTGTTGCAGGTTGTGGAAGCTACATTTCGGCAGGCACCTCAGGAAGTACCAGTAGGAGAAGAAGGAGGGGAAAAAGAAATAAACGAACGAACGAGCCAGCGCGAGAGCGGAGAGTTCGACGGTGGACGGCTGGGCAAACTAACGGCACGCCCGGCGCATGACACGACATGAGCGCAGCCAGTTAAGGGAAAGAGAAGCTTTAACGTCAGGAATGGGAAAGGGAAGTGAGAGGAAAAGAGGGAGCGATGGAGGGAGGTATAGAGAGAGGAAGCAGTCTAGCTAAGGACGAAGCTAGGAAGCCCGGCTGCTCTAGCGTAGTTCTTTTTCTAGTAACGGAACAGACAATACTGCTAACTGGGACAGCCACCCACACCGACTCACGTCCACCATTGCCGCCATTTCCACTACCGGTAGCAGCGGCAGCATGACTATCAAAACGACCGGCCGACCAACCGATCAGGCCACCTCCTCGTCTCTTCCGCCCTTCTGTGTAAAAGCATAAGAGGAGGGAGCTTCTCAAACAAGCCGGCGGGTGGCACCATCGATGCTTCCACTACGGCTACTGCTTTCCTGCTCCCTTTACCCATGCCTCCCTCGAATTTTATAAGACTGTATCCTAACAATCCCCGAGAAGAACCCCCTTTTCTGAAGAACGTCCCCTTTCCCTAAATAACCCAGCCTCTGCTTCTTATCACGCAGCGAACACTGAACACTCGCAAAAGGAGCCAAAAGAGGACAACTTCCATATGAACGAACACACATACATACATACAAAGACAGGCTGAAAAAAGAATTATGTTCACAGACCGACAACTTAGCCAAGAACGGCTCTGGCCTGCGACAGGCTAGCGCAAATGTCATCTCCCTTTTGGCGGGCAGGCCGGGACAAAGAAAGGCATGGTATGCCATGCTTGCGCTGGCAGCGTAAGCTGGCTTGTCAGCGCAGGCATGGCAAGCTGACACAGGCGATCCGACAGACTGTTTCGCCTGTCGGCGTCCCATGGCAGAGTCAACCCGTCTAATGCATAGTCAAAACTGCACGTGATTGAGGGCATCCGCTATCGAAGCTGAAATGCACTTCTATGGTTTCATGTGCAACCTCCACCATCGTCGGCTGATCAGAGGAAGGGAAGAAGCAAGGTTGAGGACGTAAAATCAATTCTCGTAACGCGGCGTAAACTACGTCAAGCAGGAATAGACTGTTAGAGATATTAAGAAATAAACCGATTTTCCCAGTCGAGAGCTACTCAGAAGACCGAAGAATTAACTAGACTAGTTTCTTAAACCGCGCGGCTCAGTTCTGTATTAAAAAATGAGTGACCTTCCCCGTTGTGTTTTAATCACTTTCCAAGTTGCGAGTAAATAACACGAGATACACGGTATCGGTAACTTAGCTTGATAGAACTCATATATATTGAGTTTTGAAGAACCGATTTCTGAAGCTTTGGTAAGCGTTTGAAATTGTCTCATCACACTCTATCGCGTTGCATACGATCGCTTTTTTCACCATTTGCTCTTATTATATACACCGACTTTAAACATATATATCGACGGAAAAGAGAGAGAGAGAGAGAGAATCCGTCGTATGTTGGTACGATATTCTTCTCGATCTGGTTAGACGTGTTTGTTTCTACCTGGATCTGTTAAGTACGATTTGTTATTATAGAATATGACGTTTGCAAGTCTAGTCGTATGGTATCCGTTTTATAAGATAATCTACTACTCAACAATACTTAATGACTGCGTATTTGTAGTGCAATCGCTACTTTCGTCGTCTGCAGCCTTAAATTGTGTTCCCTTCTTTTATATGCTTCCGTACGAACCAAATTCAATGTGCGTCGATGTAATGGACGCTGCGATAATTGTTGGTGCCGAAAGTTGCTTTGGTTTAATTGTTTGTTTGCATTCTGCTGCTGCCATCTTACTGACGGTAAGAACGCATCACGGTCTACAAGTCTGGAGGATACTTAAGGTTGTAGTTTAATGGCATGTAAGAACTAGGCTACCATTCTTTTGCATCTGGAATCGCCGTTAGCTTTGACAGGATCGCACCAAAGCCAACCGTTCTAGCGAGCACTAGTACAGTCGAGATCACTTGAGGTCACCGTGATGCGCACAGCTAGAGAGCAGTTGGCTCGCGGGCAAGGTGACCTTGACAAAGGCCAGTGATCCCGGCGGCGGTGGTAGTACGGCTGGTCGAGCTGGGCCTGAGAGAAAGGGACCTTGTTCCCCGAAATTTAGGATGCCCCAACGGCTGGGACCGACTTCAGGCCTAAAGGAGCTCCTGTTCTTTGCTTTGCCTCGCTTCACACACAGTCGTTTTCTGAACCCTCTTCACAGCACGGACTGGCCAACCCCTAACCAAATAAGGGGACTGACTGGAAAAGAGACGGTTCGCTCGTCTACCGTGGCCCCAACAGCAGTCAACACACTCAGTACACACGTGTAGACCACTCATGCCGAGACCTCGACGCAGCACGACCCCAGCACCCAAATAGAGTTCCATATACCCCGTTGCGCACAGCCGTTTCACATACCCTTATATAAAAACATAAGCAGACATTTATATACAAGCACTGAAGCAGGAACAACGATTGTTCGTTTGTACTGCCCTACACCCGCCCACCCGTAGCATTGTCGATAAAAATGAAAGCATGTCTGATAGAGATGCACTACGTATGGATGCCATCGGCAAAATTTTCATCCAGTCCGCTTTTAGCGAGCGCCGGCGGAAGGCTATCTTCTTCTAGGCTTCGAGGCTATAGTCCACTGTAATAGCATTGGTTAGCTGTTGTGGAATCGTCAATGTCGTTTCCGGTATTGCATGCTTCAAAGGGAGGCTCGATTGAACAGCAAGTTTGGGATCGAATGCTCTTGCAAGATCAATATAAGGCGTATAATAGTAACTCAATAAACGTAAATATTATTGATCAGCTACTAAATAACACGACACTCGAATGTATGCTTCAGGTAATAGGTGAGGTTCATAAGAGAGAATGGACACGCATTACATATTTTATTGAGGATTTGCCCGCCATGGGCTGAAGAGACGCCTTGATATAGTGGCTATGTGTTATGTAAAGTCGGAGATATTTGCAGCTTGGCTGCTGTATCGGGCTGGTAGACACCATTTCTGACGTTGCTTTTGATCACTTGGGACTGTGCAGTGGTTCTTCCAACCGTAAGTTCTTGTTAGTATTTAATTCGGCGAGCTCTATCGACCATGCGTATGAAAGACACGTCTTTCATTTAATAAACGACTCATTTTTATGCTATTTCCTTTGTTGAGTATCTGCTAAAAACAGATAAAGCATCTAGATTAACGTCGTCATGTTTCTGATGAATCATAATCGCTTCTCTGATGTCCGTAAGTGTGCTTTTATTGGTTCCTGAACTGAAACTTGCTAAAATACTGTTCTCTATTTTGTTTTTACTCCTGTCAAAACGTCTTGATCTCGCGTATATGGAATTTTCTAATAATAGCTATACCGGACTAAAGCTGGGAACTGAAAGGTGTTGCTTGTGGCAAAAATTGGTAAATTAAATTATGCTCTATGATTAAAACGCTGATCTATCTTTAGGCTACATTTCTTCCCAATCTAATATAACTTTCCTTATTGCTTTTTTGGGATAAAAGCCCGATTCAATAAGTTCAAATGACTCTGTTCAATAGGTGTTTGCACTACAGGATCCCTATAGAAATGATACCGGCGATTGTTGTTCCCGAGCTAATTTTGCTCCAGGCTAATGTGCAACGGCATTTATTTTTACCTGTCTGTCCTGCGGATTTGTAAAAATACAATAACAACCTAGTAAATAATTTTACCATGCGTTCCTAACAGGGAGAGAAGGAGTACGGACAATGTTTGTACCTTTCTGGAAATTCATAGACCCCGGAGTCACGTTGTTGTATCCTTATAAGCAAAGGAGAAAAAGACGTATTAGAGATCGCCGGGGGGTCACTGGCATTGCGCACAATCTATGTATACTAGGTATATCGATTCGGTCTAATAAGGAACTTCGTTCACTGAAATTGAGGTTATTCGGTAATCGTCAGCTGGAGTGTTATGCGTATGGTAAACAGACCTAATTAGGTAGTGCACTCAGTGATCATTCACCCATCAAATCCCTTTATTAGGGATTCAACGTATAGATTTATTGACAGTTGTATACTCGATACGGAGACTGCGATATGGAGAGAGAGATACGTACGAAGCATGCGAGGCCGATCGCAAGAATTATGAGTGCTCGTGTCAACTTAGCAGACGACCCAATCTAATTGTTATTGGGCATCGGCTTCACCATTTGGCGACCATATTTGTTTTCGAATAAACTCGGTCTGCCGATTGAAACTAACGATGGCTCATGCCTGTGTTTGTCCGATTATCTATCGCTTCGTACTGTTGTATGGTGACAACGTTCTTGTATACATTTTGTATATACAGTTTCTTGACAGCTTTGGTTTACTTTTACTATATTTTACACTCTTGTTATCTTAGTAAATGCAAAATGAGAACTTTTAAACTGCCAAAAAGACTTTTGGTTCCCTCTGTAATAAATAATGAAATATACTAGAGTTAGGGTAATTGTCTCATGAAGCCTCTGCTGCTGTATTGCCTCAAAATGAAAAAAACAGAAATGTGTTGCCGAACTCTTTTAACGCAGCGTTTAATATTTAAAAGAAAACTGTGGTTCTGCAAAGTTACACATAACTGTAAGTGTAGTGGAGACGAAGTGCTAAAAAATACCAGCAGGTTAAGCAAGAAAACATAGCTGGCACGTAGTGTATGTTAATAAAAACTCTTTACTTAGGTTTATATTTAAGGTTTGTCATACACATCGGATCTCACTTCTACATACCCGTCACAGCAGTGGGACACTTGAGTCAGCGTTTTTTAAATTTGCATTAATACTTTCTACTAATTTCACCACGTTTCTTTGTGTCCCTGGTCCTGTTTTTAATTCACTAACTCGACCGCCTGATTTTTTTTGATGCGGTACGTTCTAAGCATTTACAGCTAAAAAAACCTGAATCGACTGCGGGCAGCTAGCTCCGTAGCCGAAGGTTGGGCCTTTTAAGCAATGCGGAGAACTGTGATAAAAAAAAATGTCAGCAAAGATCACAGAGCCAGTGCCGCATGTTATCGTCATTATAAATGCAATAGATATACACCCAGTCTTACACCAGAAACCGCCCTGATATTGCATTAAACGACTGATATATATATGTCTTTGTAAGCGGATATACTCGCATATTTGTATAATATAACGAATCAGTTAATTGTAATTGTTAAGCCCGAACGTAAAATGACCCTTTAGTTGGTTAGTGCCTTCGGAGGGATTTGAAGAGAGGTAGCTACGGTTCCAGGCCTCCACAGTTATGAACCCCATTTATCGCTCGTTTTTCGTTGGACCCGCAATAAGCTTCGACTGACATGAATCTACTGTCTACGGCTACGGTTGACATATTAGCTATTGTAGCCCGAGAAGCTATACTATCCATCTATAATACACGGGCAGTCTGGAGTGGACGTATGCTCCCCAAATTATGGCTATGAGTACCTATATCGTTGTACAGTATAGAGGGGACCAGCCGGTACCAATAGCATGAAGGCTAACAGCAGCACATCTGCGTACCCGCGGGATCGTCAGACCCATACTGTTGCTTTCGCTTCTTTTGCTGTTAGAGTTCGGGGAGTGCTATAGAGCAACGTGAATGCCAATTAGGCAAGCAGATCGCTGGCCGAACGATCGGCACGAGGTGAGCCTACGAGACCGCGGGCTACAATAGTAGACGGCCTACTCGCTCGCGTTGGAAGAGTCGGAAACGCTTGCTCTTTGATATGAGTAGGTCACGCCGATATGATGATACTGTTTTTACGGATTTTTGCCGTCTACGCGACGGTAGTGTAGGGGCAATCATTGGTGGCGCTGCGTATTCCGGTCTGTGCCAGCCAGGCATGATAGGCAAGGTGCTTGTCTCTGCTACAGCGGCCTTAGGCCGATCGGTCGAGTTCTGCTGGATTCATCGGATTTCCGAATCGTCGAATAGTCGAATGAAAGTTGCACTGGCGACGACTTCATACGACTAAAGTCCTTCAACATCATCATATCGATGACTAGACAATCGCACACCACCAGTAGTAGCCCAGGCAATCTGCCGAAGGGAACGAAGCCCGCAACGACGTAACCGGCCTCGTACACAGCCCCTTAATTTCTATTTCCCTTTCTTCCGTCCCATATACAGCTGTTTCACTGGTTACGAGTGCGTTCTGACACAGCATAAAGAGCATGAACGTATGCACAATGGCTATGCGTATCTGATCGTGGACTTCAACGGGAACCGTCGATGTTGGCCGATGTCGAGCGGTGTCGGCAAGTAGTGGTCTACACGGAGTATCGCTAGCGATTGTATCGCGCGAAGAAACTGAATTCTACTACAGATGTACTGTTCACTAGAAGTAGTCTATGGGAGTCCACGAGAATATACATTGATCTATGGGCCCTGCTGAGGCGAGTACGCTGGGAGGAATTAATATTGAAATCTGTTCGCCTCTTGCCATCATAGTATCGCTTAAGTGAAACCGACACGGGTAATGACTAACTAATTTATCTAATTAGCTGACGTATAGGCGAATGGCGAGCGGCGTGCGTATCTGCCTATCTATCATTGCAACGTTAAAGATCGATGCAAGTTCTATAACATCAGCAATATTTATAGAATGTCTTGTAATTGTAATATCATGTTTTTACTTGGCAAGGTAAAATTGCTTTAGAATAATTAGGAACAACTCGTCCTTATATTGTGCAGATACGAACTGCTGATGATATAAATGGTAGAAAAATGAAAAAAGATTTTTTTCTAACCCCGCTTTTCTCTAGAGTACGTTCCAGACCAGTGGCAAACAATGGCAGGCCACATTTAATTGACTAGCTGCGACAGGGCCTGTCGTTTACAAGGACAGTTTGCCGGTTAGAGTGTAGGCTTTATACGATAAGTGTATTCATCTTCTTACAGCAAGGTCTGCGTCGCCATTCCATACATAATCCATTATAGCTATCATAAGAGAAGGCAACCTATGACCCGCTATAGATGCATGCACATGTCCGCCTGACATGAGGTTTTCTAATATCTGCGTTACCGCCCCTGACCTTTATTTATCGTTCAGAGCAACGCGAAGTGATACCTTCTGGAGAACGGTGGGCTAAAGGAAACGGAGATACGGAGTAGTATGAACGTGGCTTATCGGTCATATCAGTCGATCGTTCATTCCTTCATAGAGTCACTAGCTCTTGCCTGATTTCTTTGTCGCTTCTCTTCTCCCCCCCCCGCCCTTTTGCGCCTTCCTTTTCCGGTGGACCTCTGTGCTTCAAGCACGATCTTGCCTTCAGTACACTCGTCGCTTGTTGAGATCTCGCTGTGAGCCCATCAGCGCCGCAGCAGACGGTCCCCTATTGCGGTCACCATCTTTGCCTTCATCTATATCGTCGTCGTCGCCGTCGCCGCCGCCTCCAGCACAACCACATTATTTTTTTCCTGTATTTTACCGCTGCAGTGGCCAGCTAGCACAAACAAACGCTGCTGGTTGGACCCGTTCGCTTCGGTGTGCCAACCATTGACACATCCGTAAATGAGCGGCGTATCTGTTTCGTGTTCGTTGTCTCATGTAACTTAACACGCCATGGCCATCGTACTACTATAAACTGGGTCTGTCTATGCGTGTGTCTGTTTGCATATAGACAGGAAAAACGATGCGTACTTCTATGTGTGACTATGCGCGCGTGTATATGTATGTGTACATATATATACACACGTGTGTCCCTGGTCTGCTGCCGTTCGTCTGTGTTTTGCTGCGATGCCGAACTATGACGGCCGTAAATGTGAGGAGAAACAGAAAAAAACCAGAGAGAAATGCAGAAAGAGGGAGCCGGTGGCAAAGAGAACCATCAGACCAGTATCCTTATCTCAAAGGCAATACGACGCCAGGAGGGGCGCTCGTCATCGCGCTATACCGAGTTGTCGTTGTTGCTCCGCTCCGCTTGTCTCATCGTCGGCATCGTCCGCTGTCCTGCTGTTGCCGTTTGGCGCTCTTTTTTCTACTATCATTCTACCGCTTTGCGGCTGTGACAACGACCTTGCCCATATAAAATAAAATTTATCAATTTTATTTCCGACGACATCACCATCGCCACCGATAAGCAGCACACCGTGCTGCCACCGCGGCGGTGGCGGCAGCTTCTGGCTGTGCCCTGGCACCTCCACAATTTCTTGCCCGGCCCGCCAGCTCATTGCCACTGCGTGCTTCATCCCTCTGCCATGTTTTGCCTTGCGCTTCTGTGCTATTTCATTGCCAGGCCATTTTGCTTTAGCCATTGTGGGCCGACCCTCCAAGCTTCCTGGCTCTGTCGTCAGCGATAATTGTTAGCTGCTGTGCACTCTACTTTGCACTACGGCGTCTTGTCCGTGAGCTGTACGCTAGAGAACCTGGATCACCCGTAGTAGGCAGGGTCGAAGCAGCAAATCAATATTGCGTCTATTCAAGCAAAGCTCGCAGGCAGAGCTTTTCGATAACAATGATCATTACTATTTGTGTTGCATCCTATAGCGTGACGCATATGTCCGCCCCTTGGCAACTGCGAATTTCATTGGTACACAATCGATAGTACTTTGCTTTAACATAATGCTGTAAAATAGTAAGTAATCGAAGTACTTTAAGAGGCGATCAAACACAACCTAATACTTTCTATATCTGCATTGATGATTAGTGTGTATCATTATCTTAAACCTAGGTCGACTAAATAATTCGGAAAAGCCCTTGCACGAAAAATTCATAGATCAAAGTTTCAACTTAGATAACCGATTGCCACTCCACGCCATTCCCTCACCAATATATGTAAATCAAGCGTCAAAATCGATCAATTTATCAAGTCATTGAGATTCGAAGGTTTTTGTCACTTTATTTAGTATCTACCTGTAAAATTCAGCGATAGCTTACCTTTATATATAGATACGACGTATGTGATTTCGAGGCAATAGCTCGTTCTTTCCGAAGAGTTTTATTTCGAAAAATAGTATTTTTTTCAAACAAATCTCATACGAATATACAGACAACACATAAATAGCAAAAAATTTGGGTTAATACTGATAGTAAACAGTATGTGTATGCGTGTGTATATATGTATCTACTGTAGAAACATTAGAAATTAGGGTCGTCTCAACACAATGCCGTACTCTTGAATGTTGACTTTTTACCAATAATTATCACCTACTGTAGGTCGGCTGTCCATATGTGGGCCATATAACACGAATCGATATATAGTTAATGGCCGTTGTTTTTGCGCACACTGTAACAATGTGGTGAAACCACAATGAAATTATCCTTGTTTATGAAAAAAACATACTGGAATTCATCGAAACAGAGGCCAGGGACTAAATGTATAAGAGATTGTCTCACCAACTGAGAACGCTTTAGAATAGCCCTAGTTATATTATAATTCTAAGCTTAAAATATGTAAGTTAAACATATTTTCATTGAGGAGTAAAATAGGGAAAGCTTCTATGGCCTTGATTTACGATCTAAGTTTATCTCAAGGCACGTAGACAGTTCTTAACTAAGGTAGGATTTTGTAAATAACATACTACTTGGCTACAGATGTCATAGAAGTAGGACGATGATAAGGCTGTGACAGCCGTGAAAAGGGCATTGTATTGCTGATAAGCATAAATCATATCTTATTCCCCTTGTTTCGATATATGCCACTCTGCGATACAGAAGCCTCTGTTGCACTGGGATCGAAAATATTGATATCTGTTGCAATCATCTTACCTTAGTCAGAGCAGATGTACGTGTCGGCCTACACTTTTGCAGCCGATTAAAGGAAAAAATATCTTTCACAATTAACAGAACTTTTTCTATATATTCTGAAATTGATTCCTTTGGGTAACGGAATTAATTCGACGTCGTTCTTCATTCCGGGCGACCGACGGGAAAAACGTTTGAGAAATCAAGTCGCCGATCACCCGTCCTTGTAGATATATCTCTATGCAGTCTGAGAGTCTATATCGTATACTAAGACCAGACGTAAATTTGAGCATGTTACGCTTCTGTTCATTACTATTCTCCCGTGGTGGTTCAACGTAGGACGATAAGCAGTTGCGCTACGAGAGTGGAAGGTCTAAAGGTGAGAGTTCGTTGATGTCTTTGGGTGAACCGCATATAGAATACAGTAAATGAGCTCGGTCTGCCATGACAGATTCCGACTACTCACCAAGCTGGCCGGCTCTGGGGTTGCGTTGACACTTGGAACAATCTTTCAAAGCGACTGGGTGAGACAGGAACAAAAAAAGCGCTTGAGAAAAGAACAACGGTACGTTCAGTAGCCGGCAGAGACAGAAAAGAGGACTAAAGACGCCAGAATAAAAACAAAGGTCCGCAGGCAAAGGTTTAGCCTTACACAGTAACCACGCCCCTATGTTAACCTGTTTTGCGATTCGTCCTGTTTCCATCTCTTCTGCCTTAAGCTCCAATCTCTTTCGACCTTAAGCGACGCGAGCGAAAGACTCAAAATACCGCTCATACTCGGACAAGATCAGCAACACACAGAACCGTTAGCGACGTGGCATTTCATGCCCTCAACTACTGCTCTGTAAAATCAACAGCAATCAAGATGCGAACACAACGGCCTTGCCAAATAACCTTCAATCTGGGCTGTCGCCGGTCATTGTAGAGGCTTTGTCCGCAGCACTCGATTCAGAGCAGGACGAAAAAATAATGGAGAGTTTCCGTGCGTTTTGTTTGTCGCTTTATGGGATTCACCCGTCACTGAAAGCCCCCTTTGACCCCGACACTCACCTTTGGTTTCTATTAGTTGGTGGCTTGGCGCTCCCATTTTCTTATTATCTCTAGCTGTATTATTCTATCTGGCGTTCGTTTCTCGTAGATCGGCTTGCTTAAGATTAAAGGCCTTAGGAAAAGAGAAAGGGCATTTGGCAAGCTGGGGATTGACGGTGGCAAAGCATACGGTACGAGATAATATTGATATTCACCCACGAACACAAGTCGAGGACGTTAGATTCAAATTTCTGATTACGGGTCGAGTTGACAGGGGCCGCTTATAATAATAACATATCAACGTGGATTACAGGTTTTGGTGTCGAGTTCATATATGCATTTCGTGGACATATATGTGTGTGTGGGTATGTTATCTTTTTTTTTGCTTTAATATACAGCTAATAACTGATATTACGTATCAATCGTTACTAGCACTAATGCTATGAGTCCGTTTTCTGAATGACCCACTTTTCGTTTTCATGTAGTGGCGCATTTGATTAGTATATATCTTACACACAGATCTACTCCTGTAAATAACATTATATGCATTGTATACGTAGTTGGCCGATGTTATCCCGGCATCTGCAAGCGTCTCCCTTCCCTCCCCATAAACGTATCGAAAAAAACGTTTTAGCGTTGCTGACTAACAAACGGACGGACGGACGGACGGACGGTTCGTTCCACTGATCAGCACGGTTTTTTCATTCCCATTTGAGTTGCGTCTTCTTTGGTGACCATCAGTGACAGCACACTATAATCCTTCCTGACGAACCCTGTGACGATGTCGTCTTTTCAAGGACGACTAGGCTTATGGGCGACGGACATTCGTTTGCCGGCTACATTCGTCTTCCTCCTCTATCTTCACTTTTCACTCCGTTTTCTCTTGTTTTCCCTTAAGTAAGAACCGTAAGAAACTCAAGAGCCTGCATTCGAAGGAGGACGAAGTACGGTCGCCTCTTGTCGCCATCGCCGTCGTCGCAGTTGTCGATGTCCGTGTCTTTCTTTCGACCGCTTCCGGGTCACCGACATCGGCGTCGCCATCATTCGTAAACGATCTTAATTTCTTCGTCTTCATCCTTTTCCCCTCGTCGTCTCCTTCAAGCTTACCGAAGGAACTCATTAAGCCTAAATGTCCCGCACGTTCATTCCCAGTCTGTCAAGCGGCCCGACCGGACCGAAAGGAATAGCTGGGCATTGGCCACAGACCATCCACTCAGCTGGACGGCCAGCGACGTGTATCGCGGCGACAACAGCAGCGGCTCTACACTGCAGTCTCGCTGTATCGACCGGCCCCTCTAGGCGACCACGATGGCTGCCTGCAACCATAGCTAGTGCTGCTATTACCACCATTGCTTTGACCAAGATCTTTCAATATCGTGACCATGGTAGCGACAGTAAGACAAGTGCTGCCGCCGGCGGTTATAAAAGCTGAAGTAGTATATTTGCAGTGGTGCTGATTGCGCATAAGAAAACTGCACGGCAAGGTCCCAGCCGATGTAAAGTAGTTGTAAGGGTCCTAGCAATATGCCGGCCCATCTTAGAGGCCGCGGCGGCCGGACGTCAGTCCGCTATTCCATTCGTCGTTTCGTTGGTTAGCAGCGACACAGACACAAGTTGATATGCTCATAAGTTCCATACAGTGCGGAAGGCGGACACAGTCGACTAGGAAGGGGGACAAATGGGACCATGCTACTCGAGGGTATGAAGTAGGGGCAACGGGAATCGGGCATTAAAGACAACGCAGACCGACGAACGAAACAAAACATGCGTGCGAGCGAGCGAGCGAGCGAGCGAGACCCGTCCAACAGTAGCGCCGCTTTGGCCGCCCTTTGTCGTATTAGATGTTTTCACAAAGGACTGGTTTCTCGAGGATCCTACGCTCGTCTTTGCGTGCCCCGCCGTGCATTATAAGCAGCACTCCTCTTTTAGCTAGCCACTGACTGCTCGATTGCTTGCTGACCACATTTCGTACAAGGGGTAGTCGGCTCACTTTTAGCCCGTGTCGCGTTTGCAGTCGGTCACACCCCTTGGCATCACCCCCTCTTATGCGCACTTCGTTTTTATCCCGTTCACTCGCTGTTGTCGCAGCAACAACAGCATGTAGTACGTTGGGCGGTCACCAACAGCTGAAACGGGGACGTCATTGAAAGGCTGTGGGTAAGGACACTAGTGACACGACCCTGTACTACTAGTACTAGCTGACAATATACGCAACGATATGTCATGGCAATACTTCTGCAGTTCTATAGAAAGCGTGGCAGTAGTGTGAATACACATCGGCTGTTTACCGCCACTTCGTTGCTAGCAGGCCGGTATGGCTGTTGGCTCAATGTCGGTCGTGTGCATCTCTTCCAGTCTCTTGTTCTCTCTGGTTCGATAGCTCTGATCTGACGGGAACGAACTTCGCAGTTCGCTAGCTCGCACCATACATTGCTTGTTGGGGTGGTTTGTTCTCGTTGTGTCCGAAGCAACGGATTGGGCTATGAGCTTTGCAGTACAAGTAGTGTACGTAGCTGTGATTTTGCTGCGATAATCACTGCACTGACTTACTCACTGACTGGCTGAGCTAACGGACCTCTCTTAGAAAAATCCTAAAGGAATTAAAATAATGGTAATGGCAACAATGACGAGGTCATAAGAAACCAATGGTTATGGAAGTGGTGGTAGTGCTGCCGCTGCTACTGCTGCTGACCGACGACGAAGGCCATCAGACGAATCAACGGGCGCAAATGTCCTAAAGGCGCCATAACAACTTCTGGCTGCTGCCGTACCACGCTGAGAGCGGCCGAGGCAACGGTTCTTCTTTTCCTGCTACTCTTCAAACAAGTTAACTTCGCTCCGCGTCACGTAGTGCGCTACGACAAGCTGGGGCTGGTCCGGTATGACCTAAACTCGGGTAGGACCAACACGTAGAGGATTGAGGTCCCCGAACTTTCCCTGAATCGTTTCCGCGTCGCTCCCACCGCTTCTGACTACCAGTTTGTCTAGATAGCTGGTACCGTTTAATGCCGGCCAGCGTTGCCCCCGACGACAATTGTCCTCTCTGCGTTGCACTTTCTCTAAACTCTACAGAGAAGCGTTCGTCGGCTTAGGTGGTCCATGCGACGCTCAGTTATCGAAATACACCGAGGTAGAGAGAGAGAGAGAGAGAGAGAAGGAAGGCAGGGCCAGCAGCAGCAGGAGAGCGAAAGAAGCTAGTTCGAGGAACCTGCTGAGCCAGGCCCTCCGCCCTAGGCCCTTCCTTGTAAATGCTGTGTCCGTGAGGAGCAAACATGTCCCATATCCGTAAAGTTTAAACAGGCTACTAGTCCTTTTGCTTCAGATGATCATGCAAGCGCAGTGGTCGGGGCTGGCAGACAGTGCAATACCATAGGGTGCACCAACGCGGTGACGAAAACTCTTCTTTCACAGTCTACCAAACAGCCCGGGGTCCCCTTTAATAACTGCAGATTGTCACAGACCCAGATTCTTCTGCCGCTGCTATTGCGGTCGCTAGCGCGACTACTGGCGCAGCTGCTCGTAAGGGTGTCGACTATCCCGAAACTCTGCGTGATACAATAACGCCTGCTGGCAGCCGTTTCTCTTGATAACACACTACGTGTACTTCCATTAGGTGATGTGCTATGTCATCAGGCGGCATCTGGAATCGAATGCTGAGATGTAAGAAAGCTTTGGACGACTGTGGTTTTCTACGTACTCAATCGCGGAAGCCATAAATACGTCAGTAATATATGGCCCTCGTCAAAGATCGGAATTTACGGATAGGCCCGTTTTAATCGGTCTCGAGGCAGCCGGCGCAGACGTAGAGCCTTATGTACAAGTCAACGAATGTGTGCTAGCGCAGCTGCGATCCGGGTGGACGTAGACCTTCGCCGAGCACAGTCTGCGGGAAAAAATATCAGTATGCCGCGTCTCATATGCAGGTAATTGGGAACTGAGTTGCTTTCAAATTGCGGACACCAACGCTCTGGGCAATTGTAGATACAGACGCCAGTCCAGTTAGGCTGTGTTACAGCTGTGACTCTCTGTGATAAACACACTTATGGTAGGCTATGTAGCGTGTTGCTCTAAGCACTAACGAAAAACGAGGCAAAGACATTGGAGAAGGTCAAATGACGAATATCAAGTAGTCATGACCCCCCACCCCCCGCATGCTCACGTTCTTGAATAATCTAAATAGTTCCGCTTCGATTCCCCTAACCTTCTTCTATTTATTGTTCGACTGGTGAAGGAAGGTTTTACTCGGTGCATCCGGCTGGCAACATGAGGATCAACCAAATCTGGAAAACAGTGTGAAGTGTCAATGACTTCATTTTCAGACATCACTATTTTTTCATTACGACTGCCACTGGTGGACTGCATTCTATCAAGCCATTAGTATACGCTGGATTCAAAACTCAACGCAGCGCGCAGCAAAGCCTGCTCTTTGAGCTGGCCAGTTGCACTGAATTCCTGTTGGCCCTCTAATGATAGTTTCTTATAGATCCTGGGAAGCGAAGTGCTCGAAGTGGCCTTCGTCCTAATTCATCTAGTGTTACCACTTCCAGTGACAATCACAAAAAGATATTATTATTCAGCACGACAGGCATACGAAAACTGGTTAAGGACAGTGAAAAGGGTAGTGTTGCCTATTTGTCTGAAACAACAGGCTATGCACATTGAGATCTTACTAACGAACGAAAGAGCGGACTGCAAGTGAGATAAATATATAGATAAGTGAAATAAAAAGAGACACGTGTAAGAATGTTTTACTGGCTTTACACTCGACACTAGACCATGTTTCGCAGGACGTAAACAGGGTAATAATAATGATGATGAGGTGCAAGCGAACATATCACGCGAGGAAACATAAACCAACCAGTCCAGGAAACGTTAGAGACGACAACATTAGCAACAGGACTCCGCGGAAACCGCGATAGAGGGCCGTATTTCTTTCAAGCTCGCATTATAAAATAGTTGCAAATCATCGTAGAGGTCGCGAGCCCTTCTCTCGAACCTAATATAAATATAAGCCTATTGTCATTGTCATCGACAACGTTGTGGTCAACATGGCCGTGATTGTTGCGGTGATGCACAGCCGCAGCCTACATAAACTAGTTACATTTAGTTACAATCGCGATTGAAAGGTCCACAAAAGGTCAAAAACGAGTGGATTAACGACACCGACGAGGCTCATGAACAAGGCCAAAAAGACGGCCATCGGCCCTTCGATCATAGCAAGACACTCGCTAACGGTTCGCGGACAAATCATTCGTCGTCTTTCTTGTCTCCTCGTTTGATTGACCGGCTTAAAAGCTTGTTACTGCAGTAGCTGCTATTGCTGCTACCACTACGAGTAAGAAGAGCGCTTACCAGCTAGTGAGTATCGAGGCGACCGGAGGACGTTCGAGCAGCTTTCAAAACAAGCAGTTTATTAGTGAGATGATATCGACGACGAAGACGACAACAGCCAAAACGAAGCCATAGTAAGCGAACAGAACTGCCATAAGGCAGAGAGAGAGCTCGCAAACGGCAGGGAATACAACATAAAGGAGGACTGTTCGGGCGACAACTTGGGGTGCTGGTTATGCGCGCTGTTGAACTCGATAGAGTAGTACTACTATTCGGCAGAAAAAGCACCCAGCGCGAGAGAAGCTGGGCTGCTGTAGAAGCAGTCATTTTTGCTGCTGTTGTTGTTATTGTTGCTTCTGCCGGCATCGCTCTCGATGTTTTTGTTGGGACCGTTGGTAGAAGTAGCGACAACATTATTTGTGGTTATGGTGAGGCAGTGGTTAGTTTGTTGGCTCTAGACGAGGCTTCGTTGGTTAGGATAGGTAAGTGGTGCCGGTCGCCGAGATCGATAGCGAGTTGCTGAGGGTGCCCAGATTCGACAGTGATCCTCGAATATTACAAAAACGTGCGAGACCTCTACTAGTCGGCAGCGTTTGTAAGATGTCACCTGGACTGCTAATGGGCAGCTTGAAAACGGGCTCGGAAGAAAGACACCAAGGTGTCAATGACAGCGATGATCATCCTGATTATGTGGATGGCGCTGATGGCGACACCCAGATTTATTGCCCGCGGACAGAAGAAGGTTGTCAATGCGACTCGAACCCCTGCCTGGAGAAATGACATAGCTACCTCAAAGACTTTTTGACACGAAACTTTGAAAAGGAAAAAGAAGCGACCGAGCGAAGAATAAACGCTTAAAACCATTGTCCGAGGTTGAAAACACCGGGTTAAGATTTGCACTACTAAAGACTGCATCGATGCTGTATAAACTAAAAAAGAATCATGGGTAGTATCGAGTGCGTGCAGGGGAAGAAAAAACAGCGGCAGTTACTACGCAATAACGTGTGTCAGCTGCTCGTCTTCATAAATCGTTTTGACCGATATACACACATACATGTCTATCGGTATTGAGAAACTCAAACCGACCAATAAATAAACAAATATAAAGAAAAATATCTATGGCCCTTGCAGATACAGCTTTTCGTCTTGTTTACATTAATCCCTTTATTCCACTTATATCAAGTTAGAAAATGATTCAATGTATACTTCAGGAATATAGTTCTTTCTTATTTTAATCATCTTGTTAATTCTTAATAAAAGAAATTCTAAAATCTCTATGTTTCGAATTTTCGTAATGAGTCCTGGTAAACCGACGTTCACTGACGCACGTGCATTTATACGTTACATAATAATACCTACCTATGCATATGTATATTTGACGTTAATACCAGTAGCAAAAAAGATAAAATTAAATGAAATAAGAACCGATGCTTTGTCCGAGTCTTGTATACGAGACTAACCTAGCGGCCTTAAACAAACTAAACAGCAGAGATTATCAGGTTAATTGGCCTAGAGCACGTTCGCCTTCAGTCGTTGGAAGCGCCATTACTTGAGCTTTGAACACTAGAAGCAGATACCCAGTACTGCTTCTATTACCCTACTCTCCCACACCAGCCTCAGTAAAGGGACATCGAACCCCTCCGTCACGCCTCAGTCCGAAGGTAGATGACCAGAGGTAGGAAGGGCGGTGTATCTCGTCGATTGCCCTGCAAAAAAGGGCATCTGGAGCGATGGTCCCAAAAGCCGCTAAACGACCGTTCCCGCCATCGGCTCTCATCAGCGTAAGAGGTAGCGAAGCCAGTAGCCGCAGCTGCAGCAGCCAGATGACCCAAAGCGGAAGGAACCGCCCTCTGGCAACCAAAGGCCGCGTTTTGATCGTCGAGCTAAAATCGCTCGTTAATGGTCACTCACACCTTCATATACGTTTCAATATCGGCAGGCATCTTCACCGGCTCACTGCTGCCGTGGCTACCACAGCTACTCACAAAGGCTATGCATCCGTGTAAAGAAAGCTGGTCCGCGTTCATGTACGTACATGCTACCAGTACGACATCTACACAGCGACAGGAATGAAACCTAATAAACTAGGCCCTATGAATTCGGCAGAGTGGTAGCCGCGAATACAGGCCAAAGCGCATCTAACCTCGAGAAATAGCAATGACAACGACGCTTTTATCATCTTGAACTGTTATTTATTGTCAACTAACCGTGGTAATAGCAGTCAAGCACTAATAACCTGAAAACCTAAGCATCTTGTAACTTTGATGCTAATAATCAGCTAGCCAGAGAGTGATGTCGATAGTCATTTGTACTTACATGAACGAAGATTATTGATCGAGTGAGCAGGTTAAACAAGTCTATGTGAGAGGATTAAAAAAGATCAGAAGCTTACCTTACGGGGGGCGATGTGGAAATAAGAGGGGGCAAGCAAGTCCAATACGGTCAAGCAATACATATCTTCATGTAATAGATCATCTTATACATAAAATCTGATCTGTAATTATGATTTTCTTGAAAATTGTGCCTTCGACTAAAGCGTAATCCAAAGCTCTTCTTGTTTAAAGGAAGCCTATTTTCTGTTATTCTGTCCTGCCTTTTTGCATTGGGAGATCGCTTTTATCATAACTAGCTCCATCGTGAAGTGTACCTTCATCAAAATAAACGAAGTTCCATTTCAATAGTCAAAAACAAATTGATTGCGTCGTAAAAATGAGCCAAGATAGGATGTACAGTTGTTTATAATCGTTTAAAGAAAATAAAAAGAATTTTATTAAGAATAGTTTATTGTACAAATTGAAATGTTTACATTTGTTCAAGGTTGCTTTTAAAACAATAGAAAAGCATGAAATTTAACGGAAAAAATGAACAAACTTCATGTCAGCAACTGCAGTCGTCGGACAAGTAAAATGGAAATAATTTTTAAATAAAATGAAATGGGTATGTATACGAAATTAAGAAAAATTGATGTATTTTTTTAAGCAATAATAAAATATATTGTCTTTAGCAAAATGTGAATTTAAGCTAGAATTAGATGCTCTATTATTAGAAACGGCGGCATTCTAAATCTTGCTAAAGGAACTTTGTATTATTAACGATATAATGCTAATATCTTAGGTTAATAAGGAATTTAAATCGTCCGCGTTAAATAGGAGAAACTAGATATATTCATATGTGTAGCTATGGCAGCAGCAAATTGACCCAGCTAATAAAAGGCGGTGCCTTTATCCAACAAAAGTACTTATTTATTAAAGATTTATATTATGTTATGTATTATATTATTAAGTACTGAAGTAATGCAAAGTCTACGGACATTTATCCGTTATCCACATGCAAAGGCTTTCTAAGGATAGCGGCTGACATCGTAAATTCGACAAATATTTATATAAGCAAGCTTTGGCAGAGCGTTGCTGGCCATCTCATAACTTTTAAGAGCTTATACTTGCGCATGCCATATGTGTAACATTTCAGCGAAAGAGCCGAAGTTTTTCTGCGTCAGCGCGTTCGTCACAAGCTGATATCCATTCATACGGTCAGAATGAGATCACGAAGCCAGATTTTTCTATACTGCTGACCATTTTCTGCTTACACAAATTTGTTAGATTTCGAAGATAATCATTCGTGCAATTAGTAAACTCCTTTCATGGAGTTCTCGACATCACGATAATCTTCTGCTTGTGTATATGTGGTATTCGCTTTCAGCTTGTCCCAGGGTTTTTTCATGACTGACGTGCTGTGGTAGCACGAAGACGTCTTCGCTCACTGTTTAACCTTAATTAAAGACTTAGCGAAATGTAAGCCATCATCATCACATGCGTATGTCGTCAGTCGGTATCCGCGCATACCTGTCCTGGCAGTCATCTCGCCGTCCTAAACCAAATGTGGTTTAAGAGGCCCCTTTCCCATGTCAAACGTTTTTCCGAGGTCAGGTACGCAAACGCACACATGTGTGCGTTACCTGATACGTTTTGCCTTCTTTTATAGATAACATAAAATAACCGATTGATCAATAAAAAGACAGCATTACATTTAACTAGGTTGCTTCAGCATATTGAGATCAGACGCTACATAAGGTTAATGGTGACCCCTATACTTAGATGATGGCTTACTTATCAGATATATCGGCTCCAGTGGCTCCGGAATGGTAATTATTACTGTTTGCTTTATTAAAAGATACGTATTTGAGCATAAAAAGCATATTTCATCTTCGCATCTGCCACGTTCGTTTTTGACTAAATAAGACAGGTTGTATGGATATAAGAGATCCGTGCTTAATTATTTTATTGTTGTCAATAATATCCAATTTGGAATATTCCAATAAATCTAATACGTACCAAACTGTACGTGTACTTCGATAACATCGTACCTCAATGGTAACTTTTCCACATAGCAAGGCCGCGTTAATTTCTGACCATTAAACCACCGTGTAACTTATGCATTTGCTGTAATAACTACAGGAACTATAGGAGTTTGACGAATTAGTTCATTTTTTACCGTTGCCTTAAAGCACAATAACCGACAGGTAAAACCACGCTGGGGGTCCTGGCCCTGATCTCTTCTTCAAAACAACGCCAAGTTTAGTCAGTTCACTCATCAAGAATCGCTGGTCCCTCGTCGTAGGCGGATCCGCCGCTGTCGCTATCAGTACCAAAAGCGAATTTGTCCGTCCTACTTCTGGACCACCGCCGCCGCCCATTACGCGACCTCTGCCATTGTCGTTGCTGCTAATTAGAGTGTTTACCAACTCGGTTTGCTCTTGTTGTTGGTCGAGCTGACGTTCCTTGCCATCGAAGCTTTGCCAGTGCTGTACGGAGTTCTTTGCTATCCCCGACGGCGGGAAAGGAGGCTCTGCCGTTTGCTTTTGCTCGTTTACTGCGTGTTTGTTTCCGCCCCTGCTACATTTCTTATAACCCCTACTCTCCCTAAAGCATCGAATACCTCGCTCGCTTGGCAAGGCACTCATGTATCTTCGATTCCGCTTCTGTTTCAATCCGCCACTAGCTCCAAGTTCAGCCTGTAGGAGGGGGTCGTACGGTTGGCTGCCGGGCCGATTGAGACACTGACGGGTCGAGGCCAACCCCCGTTCAAGGGGCACCTCCTCTTGATTGGCTAACACCGGGCCTCGGCTAAAGCTGCTCTTTCTCCCACTAGCCAAACGCAAGAGGACATGGGTATTAATACCTTGCCCCAGAGTGGCACTAAGACAATGTTAAGCGGCGGCATAACCACTTAGGATTTGCTGCTCACAGTCGAGTGTCATCCAGCGTATGCAGTATCGTGCATACGTACGTCTTTTGCCTCATATGGGATATGCTCGGGTACATACACTGGCACGATACCCGTCAGTTGTTTTCAGTGTCGCCTCCAGGTTTCCCCGCACTCGCAGAGTATTTACGCGTTTCCAATATGTGCATTGCACCATGCATTTCTCAAAACTGCAGAGTTCACCAATCGATAACTTGGTGCACAGAAACTATGGAAAAAAGCAAAAAAAAAATCTATTTGGTTTGCTCGCGCTCGTTGATGGTAGAAGAAAAGAAGGAATCCTTATGAGAGTAAACAGGGAAACTTCAGTAGAGAACAGGGAATGATCTAGTGGCAAAGGCGTAGTTGTTCCTTTGTCACATGCAATCTGTATGGGCGTGTATGTGTGTGCGTGTATTTGTGTGTCTGTCTGGCCATGCATTGCTACGTACTAGACCGGAACCGCTGGCGAAGAGGAGCTTGAAGGTGTGAGGTGAATAGAGAAAGCTACAGAGGTTTAAAGGGATTCGTTTCCTTTTAGTTCTTCAGTTTGGTCCCGGGGGTATTATAGTATGTGGACTTTATTAGCGGCGGCTCCGAAAAAACAGTGGCACAAGATAAAAGCTAGCGAAATAACTGGCCTGCTATACGGGCTTACAGAGGTGGCAAAAGTCCTGGCCTGGTAGCTACCTACTTAGACGAGCCGATTATAGTGAATCTTGAGAGAGCTCGCGACCACACACGCACACAGCTAATGAGAATAAGGGGCATACTGTTTTAAGCACTTCCCATACCTCGACGAAGAAAGAGGCGGACGCGGTAAACCAGCGCATGGGTTGTCGTATGAGCGATTAACACAGCCAGTATTACTTCCGCCACACCAACTGTTGCATCAGTTCAAAAAAACGCTCAAGCCTCTACAGGGTAGAAATAAGTTGGTAACCAGCCGCGTACTTTTCTGCACTTTTCTCGTACAAGAGTCTATTATAATATATATTTTCTGCACCGATTGTTTGCAGTAGTGACTGCACATTTCA